>NC_051847.1:116609447-116636422 GCF_002237135.1 Teleopsis dalmanni
GCGTTTATTACCAATAATTGAGAGGAAACGCTAAATTCCTGATCATCAATTCGGCTTCAGATAAAACCACTCAACCATAGACCAAATACACATAGTTGTAAATGCCATTGAATTAGCGATGCAAGAAAAGAAAGTGTATTGTGCCGTCTTCCTAGATGTATCACAACCTTTCGATAAGGTTTGGCATGAAGGATTACTTCATAAATTAAGTCATTATTGCCTATACAATACTGTAAGCTGCTATCATCGTATCTAAACGACAGATACTTTAATGTTAAATATGAGGATGCCCATTCATCACTAAAAAAGATTAGCGCAGGCACTATCGAGACTATCGATGGTTTACCAGTATCGATCCGCCATCGATGGCAGTGCTGGGCTATCGATAGTCTACGATAGTTTGTCATAGCAACGCTTCACAAAAAAAGCGCACTTTTGGCATCTGTAGTTTGCCACGGCGTAAAGTGAATTTTAAATTGTAATTCTAAAAACATTACGAAGATAAACAAGTCTATATAAAAGTACTATAAAATAGTAATAATGAACTATTTCTGTGTACCCGCTACTTCAGTCAAGTCCGAGCGCATGTTCAGTAATACTGGACAAGTAGTTTCAGAACGCCAGACTCGACTGAAAGAAAAAAACTCGCTCACTGTCAATGGTGCTTACCATCGATAGTTCTCCACCTCCAATCTCCTGTATACACATGGCTTACCGTCTGCAAACCAACTTCATGGGCAAAAAAATAGCGAATTAAGCTAAACAAGTGAAAATCTGTACATATAATCTTCTCTTTGAGAAATTATAACTACATTGTGACCGAAAAGTTTCCGGAAATTTTAAATAAAACGCAAAATTCTTAATCTTCATCAATATTTATTTTATCTCCTTCAAAATATGCTCCATTAGAAGCGATACACAAATGCCAACGTTTCTTCCAATCATCAAAACATTTTTTATAGGCGCTTTCCGGTATGGCTTTGAGTTTCCTCTGCGAATTCTGTTTTACGTCTTCTATGGATTCAAAACGCGTTCCTCTGAGTGGTAATTTGAGTTTGGGAAACAGGAAAAAGTCACACGGTGCAAGATCAGGTGAATACGGGGGCTGTTCGATGGTATTTATTGAATGTTTGGCCTTAAAATCGTTGATAATGTTGGCTCGGTGCGAGGGAGCATTATCGTCATGAAAAATCCATGAATTATCCTTCCACAATTGAGGCCGTTTACGGCGGATATTTTCACGCAAACGTCTTAAAACAGTCAAATAATAGGCTTTATTGACTGTTTGTCCTTCAGGGACGAATTCATGATGCACCACACCACGAATATCGAAGAAAACAATCAGCATTGCCTTGATTTTCGAGCGACTTTGGCGTGGTTTTTTCGGTTTCGGCTCGTCTTTTCCTCTCCATTCCGATGATTGTTGGCTTGTTTGCATGTCGTACTCGTAGACCCATGTCTCGTCACCCGTTATGATGCGTTCCATGAAAGTTGGATCGGAATTGGCACGATCAAGCATGTCTAACGAGACCTGTCCACGATGGTGTTTTTGGAACAAATTGAGGTGAATCGGAAAAAGCCGAGCGTTGACACGTCGCATACACAAATTGTCCACCAAAATCAAACGAGCCATCTCACGACCGATGCCTAGCTCTCGTGCTATCTCTCTAACACTCACATGAGGATTTTTGAACACGATTTCCTTTGCCTTTTCAATGTTTTCGTCGGTGGTAGAGGTCGAAGGTCGTCCAGAACGCGGCATGTCTTCGACGGTCGTACGACAGTCCTGAAAGGCTTTGTACCACTCATAAACTTGAGTTTTCGATAAAACTGATTCCCCATAAGCCTTTTGTAGCATTCGCAACGATTCTGCACACGAAAATTCGTTCGAAACACAAAATTTGATGCAAACTCTTTGATCAATATTTTTTTCCATTGTTTTTTCGCAACGCACTACCGAGGTGAACTGGTTTCAACAGCTGCCGTAAACGAACTGTCTGACAGATCGCGCTCATTTTTGGCATAGTAATTAAGGACAGTGCTGCCAAACTACATAAACTTAAAATATCGAAAAATATACAGCGCGCGAATTTTAAATGAGAATTTCCGAAAACTTTTCAGTCACAATGTATATTCCAATTTATATCAAAGCGGCGCTGAAAATCGCATGTTAAAAAAAAACGAGAAGAGCTTGACCTAAAACTAAACAAATTTTACCATCTCAACGCCAGGCGTTCTAAACTGGCAATCTATAACAAACTAATAGTCTATAAACGAATACTGAAGTCTGCTTGGACTTAACATATGGCATACAATTCTGGGGTTGTGCCAGCAAGAAACACATTGCAACTATCCAGCGTTTTTTAAATAAAATAGTACGTAAATGCTACAAACCACATTAAAAACATTGATCTCCACCGTGATCACCTGAATCTATTTCCTCTAGAATTTTTGTTTTAAAGCGTCTGCTCTGTTCAATGAGGTCCCAAAAACTTGCAGATACCCACTTTTCCGGCTCATTTCCATGATAACCAGGGCCCTGTTGCACCAACACTTTTCACTTTTCACTTTGCAAAATTTATGAGTGACTTTTTTTTGCAAAGTAAAAGTGAAAAGCGTTGCACCAAAGACTTAACATAATTTACTTTGCACTTTGCAAATAAAAATTTGACTGCAAAGTCTTTGCATAAAATGCAAAGCAAAGCGTTGCACCAAAAAATTAGATCACTTTCATTTTGTATTGGTTTTTGAAAGCATTTCGATTCTGTATGTATACTTGTTTTTTGTTTGTTTGATATTTTGATGCTATGAGTACATGATTTATGCATAGTATGTACTTATGAGTTTAATTTTTGTTTAAAATAAAGGTTTTTAAAATAATATTTTATTTTAATAATTTATATTATTAAAATTTGTAATATTTGTATAATTTTAGTACAATTATATGTTATACATAAAACAAAACACAAAATTTTTGTATATGATTTCTTTTATTGACATTGAATCGTAGATAAAGAAGTTGTGTATATCCATACAGACAATTTTTATGCTTTTAATTTATTTTGCTGTTTGAAAAGTTATAGAAAAAGAATTTATATGTAAGGAGTATGAGTATGAGTTGTTTTAACAACAATTATATTGAAAAACAAAGTTAACAAATATAATAAGTTGCTTTTATATAAAAATTTAGTTGAAAATCTGTCATTATTATTTAATTTTAAAATATTATAAGTTATTAAAGTATTGTTTACTTGTTGCTGTGTATTATCCTAATACAAAAGAAACCTACGCATAAAGGGCCTAAATTACTGATTTTATTAAGAACATTTTTCTTAATTTATACAAAATTACCTTAAAACTGAATTAACTAATTTTACTATCAATGTTAAAATAATATGTTGTCTGTTATCACTAATTTTAATTTTATTTTTAATTACATTTCAATCAAGGTTCAAAAAACGACGCAAGTCCAGGCACTTGTGATTTTTTCTTCTATTGTCTCTAGAAATATATTTTTATTATCATAATTAGATACGGATAATTAGATATTTAAAAATATTACAATGTTAGCTATTATATGATATTTTTTACCCATATTTTTTCTTAGTTCATAATTCGGAGAATTTGAACGATAACAGACCTATAATAATAATAAACTGTTCATTATAATAAATAAGTGTTCATGCTTGAACAATAATTCACATAAAATATTTATATTAAATGTATTATAAAGTTTTTTTAAAAACTGAACTCTTTAATTCACAATTTAAAAGTATTGTCCGGTAATATATCCCTTTAATTATTGCAACTAAATTTATTTCAAAAACAGCAATAATATTTGCTTAAACTAATTTCCTATTTCTATTCTTTTAAAACTATTTTTATTTATTTATTAATGATTTCTTTCATTTTACGCATTGAAAGAAATCACTTTGCAAAATTTGCAAAGTGAATTAATCATTTGCAGTTTTTTTGAAAAGTTTTGCAGTTTACTTTTGCAAAGCGCAAAGTAAAAAGTGTTGGTGCAACAGAAACTGCAAAGAAAGCAGTTTTTTGTCAAATATTTCACTTTTCTTTTCATACTTTATTTTCATTGAAAAGTACATTGGTCCAACGCTTTGCCTTTTTTGAGTGTTTTCAAAACTTTGCATAACTCAATTTTCAAATTAATGCTTTATGTTCTCAATGAGAGAAAAATGCTCAAAAACTCATAAAAATTTGCAAAGTGAAAAGTGAAAAGTGTTGGTGCAACAGGGCCCAGTACAGTCCTTATACATAACTTTAAAGCTATTTTTAATTTGAAGCCACACGTTATCAATTGAGGCACTCTCCGACAATGTAATGCCACTTATACATGGAGTCATTTCGTTCCTTAATACTTCAGTCTTCAGTTTATCTGCATTATACCATTGAGTATTTTTACTCAATGATTATACGCACACTGATGACGTACAGTTTTAACACTCCGAGGTTGGTATCTTCAAAACCAAAGCTTTGAATGTCGAGCACAGAAAAATGTTCACCACGCATTTATTTCTTATTGTTTGGAAGCAAGAAGAAGTCATTTTGTGCCAAGTCGGCAGTGTAAGGCGGATAACCCATCAATTCAACGTTTTGAGTGCTCAAAAACTCTTTTGCTTGAGCTGATGTATCGTCGTGGAGAATGATTTTCCTTCAAAAGTTGGTTATGCCTTTCGGCAAAAACATAGTTATGTGCTACTTATAATTAACCGTTCTACGTTGTTCAAGTGGTACATTTATAATATGATCTGAAAAAACATGCGACCATTTACTTGGATTTGCTCTGTCCATGGACAACTTTTGTTGGGTTCTGTTCACTTTGGAAGTAGATTGCTGTTTTGTTTTGGTTTCATAGGCGTATATTCATGATTCGTGACTTATCATAATATTACAATAGATATGTTTTTAGCTACGTCGGCGGTATTTTTTCAGCATTTTCTGGAACCAATCAACACGTACTTTCTTTTGAGCGATTGTCTAATTATCGGAATCCAACGGGAACAAATCTTTCTAACAGCTTAATGTAAAAGCAGTGTTAAATTGAATAAATGGGACGAATTGAATTATCGTCTGACTAATGTCTATGGATGCCTCTATTTTCCGGTGTGGAGCATACTGATCCATCTTAATAATTTTTCGCACTGCATCGATGTTTTCTGGTACAACAGACGTTCGAACTCATTGAACAAGTGTTTTAAAGTCGCTGGATATGATATTTCATCAGTAAGTGTCGAACTGAGTTGATCAGTTCATTTTTTTCTGGTTAATCTGCGTCGAAAATCATAAAAAATTATTTTATGATAATGTTCAATATTTACTTTCATTTTTTTGCAGAAACACAAATTAGAATCGATAAAAGAACACAATACTCGTGCGTAAACTGAAACATTGCCATGGCATTTGTATTAGAAAATGTCAAAGTTTCGAACGAAAATGTCAGAATTCATATAGCCGTACTTAGTGTTGCCTGAGCGCAAGACCTTAAAGGCAGCATACGTACAAGAAATAATAGTTTTTGCATGTAGACTCTAGAGAAGTAAGTGTGGAGATACCAACCTCAGAGTGCCAAAATTGTTTAAAAAATTGTTTCAACTGAATGTCAAGATGTATTAATCATCCTGGAGAATACCTTGAAAAACAATAAACCCATTTTCACTGTTTAACAATAGTGTTTTCATTGGTAGACGACTTAAGTCTTAAAAGACAACCCTCGTATACTGTTATTTTCTAATTTTAGTTATATTGTGCACAATTTATTAAACTTAAAAATGTGTAATCAGTGAATGATATAAATATAATTAATTCATTAAATAGTTCAAATCGCAATAAAATTAAATTCGACAGAAATACGAGTGTTACATATACCTACGTATCGTGTCGTATCATATCGTATCACCAACAGTTGAAAATGGCAGTCACACTTAAATTAAATTGAAAATCATTTAAATATTTAAATTGATAAAATTTGATATTTGGATATGATATTGAATATCACAGAAATCATGAAAATTAACATGTTTCATTCACATGACAACAAACTAGTAATAAATCCAAAGTATTCCGCAACAAACACACTTCATCACTGATTTCAGCAAAAAGAAAAATAAAAGTGGAGAGTTTGTTGAGTTGAGTTTGTATGATGCCATATCGATGGAATTGAATTCGAAAAGTCTATTAATCATGTGGCATTTGTTTTAGCCAAATAAATATTTGCAATTACAAAGGCAAATAGAACTCTGCGCTGCAGAAGCCATAACACTTTATGCTTTACTGGGGATTCACGTATTTATACACGGAATGCAGTTAATGCAAACTTATTGCTGATGATGATGTTTCGTCTGTGATGACGTTGATGTTGTTGATGTCGTGGATGACGTTGGTGATGATGATGACGATGATGATGATGTTTTTATTGTTCTTGTTCTAGTTGATGTTCATAGAATTAAAACCAACACTTCACTCAATTCAATTCAATTTGATTCCAACTCAAACTGAAACCATTCACCGAGTTTTAGCTACAAACGTAGCCGTGTTATTTTTTCTTGTTTGTTAATTTTTTTATTGCCATAACCTAAAGCGGGAATGGAATTTCATTGTGCAAAATCATACAATCGCTCCTCAGAAAAAAAAGCAATTTAACGGATTTTCAATGAACCGTTTTAGTTTCAGAACGCGCTCAATTCGCACACCCAATGCTAGCAAAATTTTGTGTGAAAAAGGGTCGAGGATTGTTTGTCGCTCCGGCAGCTCACTTTTTCTTGATACCCCAAAGCTGTAAATGCACTTTTCGTATTTATATACGATTTTGTTGTTGTTTTGTTTCGTATATATCCATCCGCTTAGTTGTTGAAATAACAAAAAATGATTTGAATGCCACCCATAAAGTAAAGTTAGTAAAAAAGCCAAATAAACCAAAAGACAATGTTGTTAGTTGATCCATCAAGAACGCCTACACAATAACTTATGTTTTGAATCTTGTTCTGAATCAAACTAATCCTTGAAACTCCACAAAAATAAAGTATTATATTTTTTTTGAAGCTCAATATATTTATATTTCTTCAAATTCTATTCATTACTTCAATAAATGCATTAAAACTATTTCCTACTTTAGCAAAACAATATGGTGCGGCTGCAGTTCAGAATAAAGGTGTTCCTATACCTACAGTCAGCCAATGCCTATGTGGTCTGTGTCTTTTAATTGTAGTGATATTGGTACTGGGCGAATGTTACTCATGGCTTGTCTAAAGCGTTGTACAAATTTTGAATCCAACTGGTCGTCTTTGATTTTTACAAAAAAATCAAATGGCAGCTTTAAGGTGCAATCGTATACAATATTTATGGGTGTGCCGTCCAAATGTCCCTTATAAGTATTTCTTTAAGAAAAGGATGACAAGTGGAAATATTTCAGTCCAACGTCAGTTGTTCTAACATTTTAAGGCTGTTTTTAATGTGCGATGGAAGCGTTTAATAATGTCATTGCTCTGTGGATGACGAGGGCGTTGTATGCCTAAAGTACGTGCTAGCTCGTTGAAAAGTCGGGATTCAAATCGACTGCCTTGGTAAGTGCTGTTTTGCGATGACACTGTTGAAACATGGATATCTTCTATTGGGATTGCTGCCGTTCATTACTAAACCAGTTGATGCGGGTTAAGCAGTATTTATACCTATTTATGAGCGGTAGTCGTGGTCCAATTAGGTCGATATGGATCACTACGAACTGTTGATCTGGCATTGTAAAGCTAATAATTGCTGTTTTATTGTGCCTGATGACCTTTGCACGTTGGCATGAAATGTATGTTCGTACCATTCGGGATGATGAATGATGATGAGTTGACGCGCATTCTTTGTTGACAAGTCGCAGACGATGGATATTGTTGAGCCTGGGATAGGCATGAGTTGCAGCGCAGTATCGCTGTTTGTTAAGAAATTGTTTGTCTGGATATCTACTTTCTGATAACTCGAAATTGATTTCTTCTTCTTTCTAACCTCGACGCTATGTCATTTTTTTCTGAGATGTGACGGACTTCCTTAGTAAATTGACTAATGAAGAGTAGTTGTCGTGATGTTTTGTCTGGTTTCTAAAGGAACGCGACTTTGACTTTGTTTATGATCAGTTAAAACTGTGCATCATTTTCCCTCTATAAAATATTTGAAATGTTTTACTGACTGATATATAGCAAGATATTCACAATCGTAAGTACTATAGCGCTTCTGCGTATGTGTCATTCATAGAATTCTAAGGGTTCCAGCTGATCATTGCGAATGTTGTAAATGGCTGTGCCAACGGCAAAGTTACTGGCATTCACGTGTAGAACTAAATGTACTTCTGGTGTCGGATGTGCCAGGGGTACTGTGTGGGCTATTGCTTATTTGCGTTGATTTCTGAAACAATTACGAATGTTTTGGGCTGGATCGCGATCGGAAGTTTGAAACCAAGGTAGTCTGATCGCATGTTTCTATAATTGTCATCAATAATAAATTGTAAAATTAGATTAGCTCTAATTTAGAGTACAGGACAAATACAAATACAAAACAATCCGTTTTAGTTTGAAGTTTAAGATCTTAATTGTTGCCATACCAAGTCGGTTTATTTCTTCCGTTTACAATGATGTGCTATTCACCTGTATTCTGAGGTTAAAAGATTGATTACTAAAGCCTTGCTTCTTTATATTCCCATTAGTTCTTTACTACTTATCGTATTTGGATAAATATTAATTAAAAATGTACTTTAGGCTCAAAAACACAAAAGTGTAATTATCAAGTAATTATAACTGATATTTGGTATATAATCGGCACTGAAGCTTGCTTAATTAAAAGTTCAATGGGTGTTATTAAACTTATTAATTGACAAGACGGCTTTTGAACAATTCTTATATAATTATTTTCGTTATTGACACAGCATTCAATACTTCTAATATACAAGAAGCCAGCTCATATGTCATTCTGTACTTTAACCTCTAATAGTTATAGAAATAATAACTTCTTAAATAGTGAGTTTTGTCTTAAAAAATATTTAATCTCATTAATTGTATTATTTATTTATGCAATAAGTAAAAGTTTATATTATTTTATATTCTGTCAAGATACTCCATTGAATGATTTCATGGGGCCAGCGTTTGGATTTTGATAAATATACTCATTTTAAATTGCTTTCAAATATAAACTTATTAAGGAAATTGCTTTCACAGAAAGTGTACTTGAATTCAAGTACTTATAATATTTGAGAAATATTTAAGCAAAATTTAATACTTGACTTGTAGGAAGCACTCGAGAATTAATCATTTGAACGCAGATATCCTCACTTTTATAAAGCTCACAGATTTCAATTTCACATAACATCTTCCTACCGGCGCTTGATGTATTTATTAAATCTGATATAAATCTTATCATCAAACCAAGCCACATGATTCACTTTTTCAATTTAGAATATCAAACTAGCTGCAACTCAAATATCATATGTAGCTAGATATATTTCCCTTTTTCAATACCAGTAACAACCTTGCAGCTACAAAAAGTAGGGAACAAAACTTTCAATTGCTGTTGCCGTGCACACCTTTTCAATGTTGAAAAATTTCAATAAAACCACGCGCACTCATGCTGCACCGAATATAAAAGCCGATAGGCGATTGTAACATGATTTTGACCGATTTTAAGTGGACCGATTCTGTGAGCTGCCAAAAATACAGAGCCATTGGTCGTCGTTATATGCATAAAATCAATTTTCATCGCAGAAGTGCAAGGCGCAACATAAAATTGCATGCAAATAAGTGGCACAGTGTAGCACGGATATGCCACAGCACAGCATCATTCATTCATTTCAATATGCTATCTTTCAATATTTATCTCATAGACTCGCAACTTGGGTGCTTTGGGAGTAAATAAAACTCAGTTTTTATAACAAATTTTTTATATATTTTTTTTTGTTTGAATTTCTTTTGAAGATTATTTTATTAAAATTATTTCAATGAGCTATTTTGGTTGGCAAATAAAGTGTAGTTAACCATTTAACATAAGAAAGAATACAGTGAAATAAAAGTCAGTCAATGAAGCCAAACACAAATTGAAAAAAACATTAAACTTTTGAGACTTAAATATTTTGAAATGTAGACAAACATATTCATATTGAAGTATATTGGAAAAGCCGTTTCTAATAGTAAAGTTCTAAAGAAAAATTTTTTTTTTAAGAATTTAAATCTGCTACAATGATTGTATTACTACATTGAAAATTTTAAAAATTTCCCTTCTTAAGTAAATTCATATCAATTACGAAGCTTAGAAAAGCGTTAACTACAAAACACAAAAAGTGGACTACATGAAATTAACAATTTCACGAAAATAACATCTAAACTAATGAAAAAGTGCCAGCTAACAGCACTATAAATGGCCATGACAAAATGAACAAGAATTTCAGATATACAACACAAATAATAGAAAAGTAAAATTTACTGTTTGGGACATCAAAATTGTTTTTATTTTGGCAACTAAGTATGCATTCATCAACGCACACATATATGTATGTGGTTACAATAAAACACACCTATTATTAATTTTGTAACTATTTTTAAAATAATATAACGAAAAATATTTTTACATAAACTGCATAAAATATTATTTTTTCTAAATGAATTGTCATAGTGTAAACATTTAATTGCTTTGCGCTCTCACTAATTAAGATCTTCTAATAGTTAAGTTTAGCATAGTATGAAATATTACATTGAATACTGTATAGATCTGGTAGCTCCGTTTTAAGCGCAGAGGTAAGTAACAACAGAGAAGAAGGGAAAAATGAACTATTGCTTTACCAAACTTTCAGTTCCCTATATATGGATATGTTGTTTTAAATATTAACAATTCTACTTGGAAATAATTATTTTCCTTTGTGATGCCCTTAAATATGGCTCTTCCTACCATGTTTGTTAAGTAATTCGACTTCGTAAATGAAGTGAGAGAGATAAGTCTATTTTAGCTGACTCTGACAAATCAATGAATGAACTGCCTCTTAGATATTGAGCCACTTCGCCCGCAGGGCACGCTGATACATAGAAAGTAATAGAAAGATTAGAACAAAAATGCGTCAACGTTGAAGCCTCATTGAAACAAAATTAAACGTTGTTGCAATAACAAAATAACCTGTTGTGTAGGCCTGGATTAGAAAGATTATTTGTTATTATGTGTAAGACAAAAAGATTCATGATATTACCTGGATTGTCCCTCGTTGTCCGCGAGCACTCCACGCAGTGCTTATTTTCTAAGGTGAGTTTAATTGTTATATATTTATCATTTTTTATTATATACATACATATATAATATTTACTTATTTCTTCTATTATTTTTTTATGTTACTAAAAATGAACAATGTGCATGCTCTCACATGTAAAACCGAAAAAAAATAAGTAAACGCTTTTGTGGTTTTTCTTTCTTTTGTTTTGATCAGGGCTGTCCAATACAGATGAGATCGTGGAGGGCCACAAAAACAAATACATACTTTTATAATTATATTGGGGAAAAATAAAAATACGGTTAATTACGTTAAATTTAGTTTTATTAATTTAAATTCATTTATTTGGTATACCATAAACACAAAATAATATAATTTTACCAAAGTACACCAAAAGAAAATTTGCGTGAATATGGTAGATTAGAAACATGTCGCGGGCCGCATGTGGCCCTGGGCCCTGCTTTGAACAGACTGGGGCTGTGATCATACAGCGAAAGCTTTAGGGTATTTAGGAATTAGGAGTAGCAATGCTGCTCCGAAAAATAATGAAAGAGTTAAGTTAAATAAAAGGGATAGAATAAAGGGATAGAAATTCGGAATGTACAAAAAGAAACCGTAATAACAGGGAATGAAAACTATTTTCAAAGGCCCGCGAATATATTTTGAAGTAACAGGAAGGATTACCGAGATATTAATTATTCCGGAATAGACTACCAGTTATATAAAAGGGGTGATACCATAATGGAGTTAGTGGTCAGACAGCAAAAAGGCAATTCCAAGTTATTGAATAGTGAAGCGGTGCTAAAGAAAACATCAAACATTTTCTTTTTGTGAAAATTATATAAAATAAAGAAATAAAAAAGTGTTAGAATTGTTAGAATCACCAAAAACATGTGTTTACTTTATGAACGTTTTATTAAGACTAAAAGAATATAGAGAAATAGAAATTTACATTTTTACAAACTAAAGCAAGGATTACATAGATGAGACAGATACTATGCGTTGATATTTAACACTTCTCCTCAACGCAAGATATCTATACAATTAAATTTCTCTTAATGAATACCCATTTCATCTACAAATTTTTTATGCTTTATTTTTTGTAAATTTTTGGTAAGGATATCTGCTATCATATCGTTGGTACAAACATAGCTCAAACCAATTTTCTTAGATTTGTACATCTCACGAATATGGTGGTACCTTACATCAATATGTTTGCTTCTCGCATGATAAGTGGGGTTTTTTACCAAATGTTGCGCACTTTGATTGTCAGAGTTGATCACTATCGGTTGTTTAATCGCAAAACCTATCTGATGTAGTAACTTGCGTAAATATTCAGCTTCTTTTGCAGCTGTTGATAAATCTATGTACTCTGCCTCAGTGCTGCTAAGCGCCACTACGCTTTGTTTCTGTGATTGCCATGAAAAAACACAACTTGCTGCAACGAAGGCATAACCCGTAAAAGATTTTCGGTCGGTATCATCACCGGCCCAATCTGCATCGACAAAGCCCATGATAGGTATTTGAGACTTCTTGTAGTGTAGCTTATAACTCGCTGTATACTGTAAATATCGTAATATGTGCTTTAATGCCGCTAAATGCTCACTGTGTGGATTTACATTTCGCTGAGAAAGTTTTGTTACTGAATGTAATATATCAGGTCTTGTTGTCAAACCCAAATACATAAGTGCACCCACCATAGACTGATACTCTGTAGTATCAACCTTTCTACATGTTTCATTCTTGCAACCTACTTGAAAATTTGGTGGTAATGGCGTTGACACCTTACTGCAGTTTTCCATGCCATATTGGTGTAATAAATTTTTAATATACTGACGCTGACAGACTGTCACATCACCAGTTGCACCATTTCGGTCAATCTCCATACCGAGGAAATGTTTTAAAGTACCCCCGTCTACTACGTCGAAATGATCTGCAATTTGCGCTTTAATCTCATCAAGCTCGTTCCTTGAAGAACTCGCAAACAAAATATCATCAACGTATACTGCAATAATATTATACGTATTGGTACCGTGTCTGGTATAAACACACGAATCAGCTTCTCCTGATAAAAAACCAATACTTCGGAGCACACTATCAAGCTTATTGTTCCATTCTCGACCGCTTTGTTTTAGACCATATAGTGCTTTATGTAATTTAAATACATAATTTGGATGTTCGTTGTTGATAAATGCCTCTGGCTGTCGCATATAAACTGATTCTTGAAGATCTCCATTTAAGTAGGCTGTTGAAACATCCATTTGATCTAAATATAAATTATGTTCGACTGCCAATGCAATTATAAGACGAATCGTTGCGTACCTAACAACTGGTGAAAAAGTTTCAGTGTAGTTCACACCTAGTTGTTGACTACAACCTTTTGCTACTAACCGCGATTTAAAACGCTGTATATCACCGTTTTTGTCCCGTTTTACATTAAACACCCATCGACATCCAATCGCTTTGTGCCCTTTAGGAAGTTGGACTAAAGACCACGTTTGATTTTTAACCAATGAATTATACTCCTCCTCCATTGACGCTTTCCACTCTTCAGAATTTTTTCCACTTAACGCTTGTTGAACTGTGTCTGGTATTATCATACTTTGTTGTGATAATGCACCTACAGTATTATATCGTTTTATCGGACGTCCTGGTTTACCTGTGTATTCTATACGAGGTCTTCCAGCTACCCTTTTCTGGGTTTTAACAATTGCTACATCTTCTGAGATGTCACTCTTTACACTACTAATTTCTTCATCTCCTTCTTGTAAGCATTCGGCAATTTCTTTTATTTCATTGTCACATTGCTGCTGTGGCTCCATTTCAAAAAATACGTACTCTGATCTAGGTGATTCCATCATATTTTCTAAAAATATGATATCTCTACTCACAACAACTTTCTTTGTATTATTGTCAACTAGGCGATATGCTTTAGATTGATCTGAATATCCAACAAATATCATTTCTTTGCCCTTAGCACGAAATTTGTGTTTCTCGGTTTTGTCAAGAACAACAGCTGGACATCCAAAAATTCTAAAATGTGATACTGACGGCTTTCGCCCACTCCAAATTTCAAAAGGTGTTTTATCAGTCAGAGCTTTTGTGATAGATCTGTTGCGTATGTACACTGATGTTAAGATTGCTTCCGCCCAATATGCTTCATCCAACCCTGAAAACACTAGCATACTCCTGGCCATCTCCACTAAGGTCCTATTAGCTCTTTCTGCGACTCCATTCTGTTGAGGAGTATATGGCACTGTTGTTTGTTTTTTTGATGCCATGTTCAGCTAAATAACTATCAAATATCTGGTTACAATACTCGCCACCATTGTCAGAACGTAAAATTTTGATTTTCTTTTCTGTTTCACGTTCAACCTTTGCTTTGTACAATTTAAACATCTCGAACACATCGGATTTGTTTCTTAATAAATAGACTTGTACGTAACGGGATTTATCATCTATGAACGTTACGAAATATTGATAACCCGAGAAAGACTTTTTATTCATAGGACCGCACACATCGCTATGAATTATTGTAAGAAGTTCATTTGACCGATTTTCCGACGACATAAATGGTTTTACACAAACTTTGCTTTTCGCACACGTTTTGCAAGTATGATCATTTCGATTGTTCTTATCTATTTTTAAATGTAGTCCACGCACTATATTTTTATTTGCCATTTCTTTTAATGCTGTGACATTTATATGGCCAAAACGATTATGCCATTTCACTACACTTTCATCATTATTGTGTATGTAATTGGCTTTATTCGTATAGTCAACTTCACTTTCAAATACATACAAATCATTTTTTCTTTCTGCCTTAATTACGCATTGTCCAAAAACATTTCTAATTATAGCACCCGAATTAGAAAAATTTACAGTACTTTTATCCGCCGATTGACAGAAATAAAGTTGTTTTTTAATGCTGGTACGTACAGTACATTTTTCGCAGTTAAAAACAATTCTCCAACTTTAATTCGAATTTCACCACGACCGCACGCTTCAATTGTTTTATTATCTGCAAGCCAAACTTTTTCGGAACTATATAAGAGGTGTGTAAAATATGAGCGGTCACAACACATGTGAGTAGACGCTCCACTGTCAATGCACCACGATTTATAAGTTAGAGCACTGCTCTCTGCTGTTGCTGCTACTACTCGTGATAGTTTATGGTCACCTTTCTTTGACTTTTCGCTCTCCTTTTCGCAGTTTTTTCTATTTCTGCACTCCGATGCAAAATGCCCGCGTTTAGCACAAATGTAGCATTTGATGTTCTTTTTGCCTTTTTTATTCTTGTTGCCGTTATTTTGTGGTTGTTCGCTTGAATTTTGTGACTTCATATCGGCATAATATGCTGCTTGCTGTATCTGATTACCCTTCTGCAACCTTCGATCAGCTTCTTCAATTAACTTCACTTTTAAGTCATTAAGTTTTGGAAAAATCTCTCTTGCTTCGATTGCAACCACAAAATTATCATATGATTCCGGTAAACTGGTCAGTAAAATAATTGATAACACCTCCTCTGGTATTACTGTATCAACCTGTGTAAGCATTTCTGCAATTTCCGCAAATTCAGTTATATGCGCAGGTACACTTGAACCCTCGTGCAGTTTCAATGCCATGAGCTTTTTGAACAAAGTGACCTTTCTAGCTGGTCCTTTTCTCTGATACACCTCACTTAGTGTATTCCAAGCTTCAGTGGCAGTTTTGCTGTGTTTCACAAAATTCAGCTGCGATGAATGCAGACACAAAATAATTGTTGCAAGCGCCTTTTCATCTTTATTTTCAAATGCCGCTTTGGACTCAGGTGTTGATCCTGGAGCAATTTTTCCTGCTACTACTGGCCAGAGTTCATTATGTATCAACACACTCCTCATTTGAATCGACCATGATGAATAATTGTTTTCATTCAATTTTTCAATTGCATACAGACCAGACCCACTCATTATTTTCGTTTATGTTTCAAATCAATTTCAAAAAAGATATAAGTAATATATTATGAAATCGCGACACACGCGTATTAATTGATTTACTTTAAAAAAAAAAATTTTTAATAATACAAACTGAGCTTGCCTGGGCCCATAACCTGTTAGAATTGTTAGAATCACCAAAAACATGTGTTTACTTTATGAACGTTTTATTAAGACTAAAAGAATATAGAGAAATAGAAATTTACATTTTTACAAACTAAAGCAAGGATTACATAGATGAGACAGATACTATGCGTTGATATTTAACAAAAAGTGTATGCAAGTTAAAAATGAATGCGATGAAATTTTAAAGACAAGTAGTATAAAAACATTTACAACCATTGTCGGTAAGTTTACTAGGGCTAAATTATTGCCAAGACTGCTATAAGTCATTTTGTTGTCAAAACTAAGTTTCCAGAAACACTTAATTCGTGCCAGCAAAAAAAACTCAAATTATAAGAGTACCACAAGTCATAACGCGAACAAAACTTCAAAAATAACTCATCTCTTATATAAAGGTGAAGTCCAGTACATCTTCAAGTCTGGAAAAGTGGGACCGTATGGACAACCACAACATTATATACCGTTGGAATTGCGAGACGGTGATCAGATATTTCTCCAGTGAAAGAAAGTTAAGAACTTACAAGTGCTTCGATTCCAACATATATTTTTTTGGACTATATAAAGATGTAAAATTCAAACATTGAGAGTTTATCGAAAGAAGAATAAAAAAAAAATTCAATTTCCAATTAATTTATTTATTTTAATATAATGGTTACATAATATAATAGTTGCTTAATTTATTGTTATACCTTATGATCAAAAAAGAACGAGAGGCTTATTTTTGAATTACTGCGCTTATCCAATCGGTAAATTTTTTTATTTTCACGCTAGCAACACTATTATACACATTCTGTCAAAGTTTAACGCATATCGTACGATTAGTTTTTGCTTGGCGTCTATACAAAGAAGTCCAAAAATATTCGTGTGGCGATTTTAGCTGAATTTCATTCAAAAAAGCGTCGTTGTGATGTGGTAAAAGAGACGATTTCCAACGCAGATGGTGACTCCACATTCATCGAACGCATCATAACTGGTGATAAGACATGGGTCTATGAAGTTGACTTGCCCACCAAACAACAATCGACCGAATGGTGCTTCGAAGGTGAGCCGAAACAGAAAAGAGAACGCAAAGTTTATGCTGACTGTTTTCTGCGATATTCTATGAATTCTATGAATTCACTATGAATTCCTTCCGGACGGTGAAATGATCAATAAGGAGTATTATTTAGCCGTTATGTGTCGTTTGCGTAAGGCCATTCGCAAATAGAGGCCAGATTTATGGAAGGAAAACTCATGGATTATACACCACGATAACGCACCGGCTCACACAGCGTTGATTGTGTCGCAGTTTTTGACCAAAAACTCCAATAATATCGTCAACCATGCACCGTACTCTCCAGATATGACCCCGTGTGACTTTTTCCTATTCCCCCGACTCAAATTGCCATTGCGAGAACCATAGACGTGTTTTGAGTCGATAGAGGCCATAAAAGAGAATTCGCTGCGTGAACTAAAGACCATACCTTCGGCGGCCTATAAAACTTGTATGGAAAATTAAATCAAACGTTGGCATGCATGTATTGCCGCAGGAGGAGAATACTGTAAGGGTCAAATTTTACAGTAAAATTTAACCCCACAAATTAAATTGATAGTTACATTTAGCCAGTTTTTTTTTTAAAACATATTAAATTAAATTTTTAATTAGATTAATGACCATGTAAAGTTCATATTTTTTTTATTTTTTATTAATGTTTCTATTAAAATCAAAATTTTTTTTATAAACGAATGACCCTGTAATTTAAAATAGGTTTTGATTAGTTTTTTGCCGCTAGTAAAAGGTACTTAAATTTGTTGTAACTAACTCTTTAGTTTATCTGCATGAACAAATTTAAGGAAAAAAAATTGTGCACGCATTTTTTATGTGATGCAGTTATTTTTATTAAATTTAATTGAAATGCATTCAACAATAAGAAATTTGTTTTGACAAATTTACGGGACTTTTTTTTCTTGAAAATAATTTTGTTTTTGCCTGTAATGAAAATAATTTAAAATAAAAGGGCAGCAAAGTTGCCAAATCGTTCTATTGCAAGGTAAGTCAATTCTATTAAGGACGACAGAGGGAGCTCGGATTAGTTGGTCTATGCACGTGTTGGTTCGTTTAGCCATTGCTGAAGATCACCATGTGCATGGAGGAACTGGTTTGGGTGAAGTGATGGTAGTTGAATTGCCTACTGCTTGGCTGATGCTGGCATAGGGCAATTTCGCCAGTTGAGTTACCTTCTGCTTGGTTTATGCTGGCGTAGGGTAATTTAACTTGTCATCCAGACTTCCATTTGGCCATAGCTAATGGAGGAATGGACGACGAGTCACCAACACTGTCAGAAGGCGTGTGGGACTACGAGCGTTTGACAATTGCTGGCGAGCGTGGTCAGGCGCAACCTCAGGAAGAGACTTTTGTCTGGCTATAGCTGACAAGGATTTTATTGAATTGATAGCAAGATTACTCTTTCCCAAGCGGTCTAGTTCTAAAGCTATTGGAATTTCTTTCATTGTAAGGCGTTACAATACTGATTTCTGCATTCCCGACCTTTTCAATACTTTCCAATGGTCACCACTATATCAACACTTCCCAGCGATTACAGCGACATCAACGTTTTTCAACGCTTTCCACACTGTAGACGACTACAACGAGCTCAAAGATTTCGACGAACAGAACGCTTCCAACACTCACACTTTAATTTTATTACTACTTATAACTCCAATATTTCCTTTGTAAAGAAAATTTTATGATTTTATGATTTTGAAATTATTTGATATGAAATATAATTATTGTTAATTAAGATTACTATTTAAATATTTAAAAGGTTATTTTATTAGTTCTTAAATATATATAGCTGTAGTGTTTAGCTGTAGTACTTAAAATGCAGTAATCGCAATTTATATATTTAAACAGATTATCATTTCCAAAGAAAATGCCTAATTTTAACCATTTCTAATTCCAATTTGATAACCTTCTTATTGTAAATTTTTTTTTTATTTTATTTGTAAATGGTAAGATTTTAGATGAGTTTGTACTTTAATATTCACTTCTATTAATTCTTAACAAATTCTATATATTCTGGTTTTATTTCTTATTTTTGTAGTATAGTATAGTAATTAACTTTAATTTTGCTAATTAACAGATATATATAATACATTTATATAATATAATATTCAGAATTATTGCATGTATAAATTTCCACGTGTAACAATACGTTGCGTGTATACACAAATCATAGAGGTCGCATTTTAAATATTTGTTTTATCTATACACATATTGTAGTTCATCTTGTAAGATCTCTGCATTTGCAAACATTAAGTGCTGTGCGGACCACGTGGTTTTTAGTTGTAATATCTTCCATAGTTATTTGAAATAAGTGTGATTTACAATTATTACTTAAGATGATAACGGAAGATTATGTGGTGGCTTGTCGTACGTGTGGAGTTTTTTGTTTATATGATCACGTAAGGCCAATTTTTTCGGCACCTGTTGATGATCCTGTAATGCACGAAATCCGATATATATTATCTACATGGAAATTGGAGGTAATGTGTGCACATAATTTAAGAATATTTTAAGAAACTATTTTATTATAAAATTCAGATAAGTGAAAATGATGGGCATTCACAATATGTATGTAACTCTTGTGTAGATCAGTTTCAAAATATGTTTAAATTTCGGTGCCATTGCTTAAGAGTACAAGTACAGTTTAGAGAACAGTACATGCTACGCCAACAAAATCTAATTAAACTAAGTACTAAACGTGAAATAGACGATTCAAAGTATGGTGTAACTAGTGAGCTTTTTAAACACATTGATAACACTGAAGATGAGTGTGCAGGAACAACTAATCACATACCACATGTATCAATTAAAGTAGAACCAAATTTAGAAACAGAATCAAATTCAAATATTGATCATTCTCAGAAAATTGAAGATTCAAAATATGCAGTTTCTAATATTATATATGACCCAATCGAATCAGTTCCTTCAGATAATCAATTGCAATGGGGTATTTCCTTAGAAACCCGAACTCAACATAAACAACATAAGGAATACTTCAGCAAAGAACATGTTAAATATCTGTCAAATAGGCATCAAAATCGCTTGAAGTTGGGTAATATTATGAAACCTAGAAAATGTCTACTATGTGGATTTTTTCACACATCAAAGGCTATCCTTAATAAGCACATGCGCCTCTTATATTCTAAATATTCATGCAATCGTCACGGAAAATGTAAGTTATAATTAACAAAATATATATTCTTAATAATCATTATTTTAACAATAATAAGTTTCAGCTGTTAGCCATAAAAAGGTGAATCGGCATACGATGCAAGGGCACTGCATGGAATCCAAAATGAAAAATGATTCGTGTAGGCAGTTATCTCCGGAAGTAAATTTCACTCAATCCAACGGTATGGAATTAAAAGTTAACAGTGTAGATACAATGAAAGCCTTAGTTTCAACAACATCGGAACAAGAATCCATATATAGTGACTATGACGATGCATCCAAGATTTTTTATTGTCACCAACTTCATGACTGCACAGATAACTCATCAACTGACGGTTCTTATGATGATACTATGGAACCGGTAACACACCAATTTATTTGTGCTACATGCGGCAAAAGCTTTAGGACTATACATAAGCTGAATAGCCATAATCTGGATCATAAGAATGGCAGTGGCTACAGCTGTCAAATTTGTGGAAAAAAGTTTTTTTTGCAGTTCGCTTTTAAAATGCACTTAAAAAAACATTTCATGCCGTTTTGAATCAAATTAACCATCTGCTAATCAGTAGCTCTTATACATACGTAATCGTATATATACATGTGTGTGTAATGTATACCTCAACTATAAAGTATGGACTCAGCAAATGAAATACAGTTTTACTATGAGAATATTGGTATCAGTTAAAATTGACGATACCTAATAAATATAGAAATACATTTATTACAAATTTTAGAAATCTATGAAACGATATTTCATACTATGTATATGTAAATTCTTATTCAGATAATCTTTTAAGTTGCTTTATTTCAAATGATTAGTTCTTACAAATTATAAAATAAATTATTTATATAATGATTACTTAAATTTTATTTTTAATTTTTATTTATTCCAAAATTGGTAAGAGATAAATGTCATTCAATAAAAAGAAATTTTCCTAACAATAGTTGTGAAATTCAAACTGACAGATATGCAAATGAAATAGTGACGGTCGCTATATAGTTCGCTTATATAATCACTGCTTTCTCCTATAGCTATTATTTTACGTTTTTTCTATCGCAAATATTATTTCTATGATGCATGCATTTTTGATTAAACAATTATCCATATCACTTCAATTATTTATTTTCTTATAAGATCTTATTAGAATTACGATATCAATTTCCGGTAACATTATGGAGTTCTCAAAAAATGTTTTCCATGAAGTATAGTCGTACTTCTTGCTGAAGTTGAGCACATGCACAGTAAATGAGAGCTTGATAATTCTTCTTCTCTTCTTGATAGTGATCGCAAAGATTGCAAGTTAAAAATCGAAGTCTCAGTGCTTGTCTGCATATAAGACAACACCCGGTTATAATGGAGATAATGAAAAGCATTTCATTTCTACCTTAATTCCTTGTCTAATTTAAGATGGTTAAAGATAAAATTTTTGTATATTGCTACATATATATACTGTATATTGTTACATATATTGCAGTGTTACATATACTATATAACTGCTACATATACAGTTATATAGTTGATAACTGTGTCATTAGGTGTCAATTAATCTGTTTTACAGATACAGTATTAGTTACTCATCGCTAAAGCAAATATCCTAACAATATATATACTGTTGAGCCCATAAATCTCGTTCATTGATGTAAGACAAGATTGATTTCTACTTGCATGTCGGTAAAGTAACTCATATTATTTACTATCGGGTTCTATCAGTTTTCTCAGAATTATGTTTGCAAAGTATGACATTCTATTGAGTTTAGAGAAAATTTTAATTGCAACTTTGTTATCCAATGTGGTCCCAACTATTAGACATCATGTTGAATATATATGTTTGAAAACTTTCTTTTAATCTGTTCTCATTTTGGAATAACTTCTTCTAATGAATCTAGAGATAATTAGAATAAGAAACAACATATTAATATTTTTGGTGGAGTATTTTTTAGAACTTAATTTAATTGAAATGTTTAGCTTCTGTGTAATGTGTAAAGTGCACGTTAAATATTTTTTTAAAAATATTCCTGAAACTAAAATCATTCTGAACATTTTAATAGTAAATCCGAATCAAAAATAAAGAATTTATCTTTTTACAACATATTTTTCAATAATTAGAAATTTTTCACACATGGTATAGGATAAAATAATATTTTAAAACTACTTCGAAAAATGATGCCGTCAAAAAAATTTTAGTTTTTTGTTAAAATTTCATGACAAATCTAAATTAAAAATCAAAAATGAAAATTTTAAATATGTATATTGATAAATTAATGGTTAATGTTAGCATTCAAAAAGAAACATATATAGATGTGTAGCGTTTAGCAAAGCTTTAAACACTACTATTAGCCAGCTAGAAATTGCACAAAGCTAGGCTCTAAGAAGACTTTTCAAAGTACCAAAATACATTAGGACGAATGACATTCTCAGGGACCTCAAGATTGATCGCATCACAAAATACATAAAGGATAGAGCCCTGAAATTATTTACCAAAACTGACAGACTTACCAACACCGCGTTATCAAATCTCAGAATAGTTACAGGCTCCTCGGGGAGGTATGCAGATCGGAGGTCAATTATTGCTTAGTCTGATGCAGTGATAAACAAATAATAAACAGTGAATAACATAATAAACAGTGCAGTGAATAACAAATAATGGCCAAGAACTAGTAAATTTCATAAATAAAATCAGACAATAAAATTTACAATAAGAAAAAAATTAATATTATCAGCAATTTGATCAGCAAGTTTACTTAATGAAATTATATACGGACTATGAACTAATTAAATAGAAATTCGAATATTTCCTAACACCACTCGCAACAACGTTGTAAGATTGCCAAATTTCAATAAATTAACTGAATTTTTATTCATGCCTATTCTTTGCTATTCGAATCCGTCTAACTTTTTTTTCGTCATAAAGACGAATTAATTATTAACGTTATCATTATTATGTTGTGATTATAATTTTTAAATTTTTTGGAATATTTAGAAAATTTGTTTAACTTTTAAATCCATATTTTGAACTTTAATTAACAGATTTATCCGCATTCCATGCCAGCTAGGAAGGATTTGAAGTGTTTACAGTTTTTGCTTATTCATATGATGTATGTATGTCGTTCATATACATAATATATGGCATCCATAAAAATACTCCAATAGTTAAAAAAAAGCGGGTGGTCATTAATCATTCAAGTGTCAAAGTTTAGTTGACGAGACCTAATATATACGAATTGAAATTTGCTAAACCAAAGTGAAGCAAAAATAATAAATTCGCATAGAAAGGCAGGTATTTATCTGCAAACAAATTTTTATTTGATTTTTTCATTTTTTTTTCATTCGTTTGGATACTTTTGTACCCTGTCAATTCCAGTTAATCTAATATGCAATACAATATTAATTCGGCCAACAAACAGCTGAAATAAATATTTTGAACTTTTTTAAAATGTATCTTTTAGCACTTAAATTGCATCGGGATATATGCAATTCATATTGAAAAACAATGCTGACATGGATTTACGGCACTAAAATTATTTATGAAGTATTTTGTATCGGTGTTCATTTAGGATTAAATGCACAACTATAGTATGTTAGAAATCAATTTACAAAAATATTTAATTTTTATACTATTAAAAGCATATAAAGCACATTGAAATTAATATGCAATATAAATAAAATATTTAAAAATCTAAGAAAGAAACACATGTCATTAAAACAGATATCCTGACAAAAGTCAGATCACCTTAAATTAACTTTGTAACGACACGGATTCGTCGTTTTAATTTGCTGAGGTATTACTCAGTCGCGGTCCGGGTCGTTGCAATAAATTTGTTTTATTGACTAGTTCGAAGCTGGTAAACCAAGGAAAATTAAAAGACCGTTTGTTTTATTATTTAAAATTTATTTAAAGTTTTCTTAAATAACTTATTCTAAGCTTGACTCTACTCAGTAAGTTTTATCCAAAGACGTCAGAACATCAAAGGGTTTTTTCCAAATCTACGTAATTAGTTTCTAGCCAAAGACGTCAAAACATCAAAGGCGTTTATAAAATCTATTCAATAATTTTTACCCAAAGACGTCAGAACATCAAAGGGTTTTTCCAAATCTACGTAATTAGTTTCTAGCCAAAGACGTCAAAACATCAAAGGCGTTTATAAAATCTACCCAATACCTGCTACTGATTTATTAAGCCTTAGCGTCGAAACACCATGGGCTTCTAAAAAAAAAGACTTAGCGCTGGAGTAGAGTACTACTCACTTCGGTGTGCCGGTGCTAAGTGATCTTTCATATAAAATCTCCGCTATTTATATACGACACTTTGCTTTGCTTAAATGCACGCACAACCGCACAAGTATAATTCGCGGTCAGCTTTGTTATGCTTGTCGTGTGTGCGTATGTTCGCGCTTGGCTTCGTTTTGCTTGTCGTGTGTGCGTGTGTTCGCGGTTGGCTTTGTTTTGCTTGTCGTTTGTGCGTATGTTCGCGGTTGGCTTTGTTTATTTGTTTAAATATATAAATCGAGTTTTATCCAGACGATTTTTAGTAAAAAAATAATAAGTTTTATGTAGGGCGGAATTTGTACAAAATTCCGTCCTTACATTTCCCTCCTTCTTCGGGGGATTTGAACTGGACTACTTCGTTGAATGGTTTCGTGTCCGCTTTCTAGGATTCCTAAAAACTTTGAGGAATTCATCTTGATGTGTACTGGTGTAATCCTGCTCACGTGGTACATCTGGACTTTGAGTTTTCGACTCTGTGTTGAGTTTTAAATTTCGCAGACGTGGTACATCTGGACTCTGACTTTTCGACTCTGGGATGAGTTTTAAACTTCGCTGACGCGGTACTTTTGGACTCTGACTTTTCGACTCTGTGTTGAGTTTTAAACTTCGCTGACGCGGTACTTCTGGACTCAGACTTTTCGACTCTGTGATGAGTTTTGAATTTCGTAGACGTGGTACATCGGGACTCTGACTTTTCGACTCTGTGATGAGTTTTGAATTTCGTAGACGTGGTACATCGGGACTCTGACTTTCGACTCTGTGATGAGTTTTGAATTTCGGAGACATGGTACATCGGGACTCTGACTTTTCGACTCTGTGATGAGTTTTGAATTTTGCTGATGCGGTACATCTGGACTCTGACTTTTCGACTCTGTGATGAGTTTTAAACTTCGCTGACGCGGTACATCGGTACTCTGACTTTTCGACTCTGTGATGAGTTTTAAACTTCGCTGACGCGGTACATCTGGACTCTGACTTTTCGACTCTGTTATGAGTTTTATATTTCGTAGACGTGGTACTAAGCACCTACATGGTGTCTTCTCTTGTGGATTTTCTTGCTGGTTTATTCCCTGGGCTTTTGAATAATCTTAAGGTTGTACTCGTTGTGTCGTTATGCTTGACTTTGATAGTGATGCTGAAGTCACATTTCTAGTTATAAATGGTGTTGCTTGCTTAGCGGTTGATTGGCTCTGAGGCTGATTACTTCGTTTCTGATCAGGAATGGACGACTCAAAGCTTAGACTATGGATAATTTTATCCCGTGCTGGCATGTTGGGTATGCTTCTCATTGTATTTTGTACCACCATCGCTTGAGGGGACTCGACTACCATGCGCCCTACGTTCACTTCTCGAACACGATTACGGCTCACTTTATCCTGTTCTGTGCTTAGTTCTTCGAAGTCATCGGCAAGTGTTGTTAATTCATTTAGGCTTGTAAACTCTGAACGTTTAATGAACATCCGGTAGTCTGCCTTCATGTTTCGATACACCCGCTCCAATTGCGAATCTGGATCCATGCCAGTGTGTCGCATTAAATTTATAATGTCAAGTGAATAATCCTTGAATCTTTCGTTTGTCTTTTGTATACGCGTTCGTACCTCATTTTCTAATTTTTCGAAATATCTACATGATATGAAGAATTTTAAGAAATCTTCCTTGAAGCTTGACCAGAGGGACCAAGGTTTATGGTTGTTGCGGTACCATCTTAATGCTTTATCTTCAAAGAGTATTGGCATCATCTTGGGAATTAGATTAACATCGATACTGTACATAGCCGCCAGTTCCTCTATGTGATCGATGAAACCTAGTGGATCCTTACCACCGTCATATTTACAGGACCACTTCTGTACCTCTTCAACCATCTGAAGGTAGGAGCGCACTGGAGGATTTATTGAACTTCCACATGTTCCTGGTATTCCTCTTGATCCCACCGACATTGTTCCTTGTTGTGATATTTGTTAATATTTTATCCTCTGGATCCTCTGAATGGAAATTTCCATTCTAGCCTTGACCACTGTGATTTGACCAATGAGGTCCCTGGTAATTCTTTCCTTCCCACTTGGAATACTATCGAACACAAGTCCCTGCTCGGGCGCCAATTGTAACGACACGGATTCGTCGTTTTAATTTGCTGAGGTATTACTCAGTCGCGGTCCG
>NC_051847.1:116636522-116647372 GCF_002237135.1 Teleopsis dalmanni
CGTCCAAATGTCCCTTATAAGTATTTCTTTAAGAAAAGGATGACAAGTGGAAATATTTCAGTCCAACGCCAGTTGTTCTAACATTTTAAGGCTGTTTTTAATGTGCGATGGAAGCGTTTAATAATGCCATTGCTCTGTGGATGACGAGGGCGTTGTATGCCTAAAGTACGTGCTAGCTCGTTGAAAAGTCGGGATTCAAATCGACTGCCTTGGTAAGTGGTGATTTGCGATGACACTGTTGAAACATGGATATCTTCTATTGGGATTGCTGCCGTTCGTTACTAAACCAGTCGATGCAGGTTAAGCAGTATTCACACCTATTTATGAGCGGTAGTCGTGGTCCAATTAGGTCGATATGGATCACTACGAACTGTTGATCTGGCATTGTAAAGCTAATAATTGCTGTTTTATTGTGCCTGATGACCTTTGCACATTGGCATGAAATGTGTGTTCGTACCATTCGGGATGATGAATGATGATGAATTGACGCGCATTCTTTGTTGACATGTCACAGACGATGGATATTGTTGAGCCTGGGATAGGCATGAGTTCCAGCGCAGTATCGCTGTTTGTTAAGAAATTGTTTGTCTGGATATCTACTTTCTGATAACTCGAAATTGATTTCTTCTTCTTTCTAACCTCGACGCTATGTCATTTTTTTCTGAGATGTGACGGACTTCCTTAGTAAATTGACTAATGAAGAGTAGTTGTCGTGATGTTTTGTCTGGTTTCTAAAGGAACGCGACTTTGACTTTGTTTATGATCAGTTAAAATAGTGCATTATTTTCGCTCTATAAAATGTTTGAAATGTTTTACTGACAGATATATAGCAAGATATTCACAATCGTAAGTACTATAGCGCTTCTGCGTATGTGTCATTCATAGAATTCTAAGGGTTCCAGCTGATCATTGCGAATGTTGTAAATGGCTGTGCCAACGGCAAAGTTACTGGCATTCACGTGTAGAACTAAATGTACTTCTGGTGTCGGATGTGCCAGGGGTACTGTGTGGGCTATTGCTTATTTGCGTTGATTTCTGAAACAATTACGAATGTTTTGGGCTGGATCGCGATCGGAAGTTTGAAACCAAGGTAGTCTGATCGCATGTTTCTATAATTGTCATCAATAATAAATTGTAAAATTAGATTAGCTCTAATTTAGAGTACAGGACAAATACAAATACAAAACAATCCGTTTTAGTTTGAAGTTTAAGATCTTAATTGTTGCCATACCAAGTCGGTTTATTTCTTCCGTTTACAATGATGTGCTATTCACCTGTATTCTGAGGTTAAAAGATTGATTACTAAAGCCTTGCTTCTTTATATTCCCATTAGTTCTTTACTACTTATCGTATTTGGATAAATATTAATTAAAAATGTACTTTAGGCTCAAAAACACAAAAGTGTAATTATCAAGTAATTATAACTGATATTTGGTATATAATCGGCACTGAAGCTTGCTTAATTAAAAGTTCAATGGGTGTTATTAAACTTATTAATTGACAAGACGGCTTTTGAACAATTCTTATATAATTATTTTCGTTATTGACACAGCATTCAATACTTCTAATATACAAGAAGCCAGCTCAATGTCATTCTGTACATTAACCTCTAATAGTTATAGAAATAATCACTTCTTATAGTGAGTTTATAGTGAGTTTTGTCTTAAAAAATATTTAATCTCATTAATTGTATTATTTATTTATGCAAAAAGTAAAAGTTTATATTATTTTATATTCTGTCAAGATACTCCATTGAATGATTTCATGGGGCCAGCGTTTGGATTTTGATAAATATACTCATTTTAAATTGCTTTCAAATATAAACTTATTAAGGAAATTGCTTTCACAGTAAGTGTACTTGAATTCAAGTACTTATAATATTTGAGAAATATTTAAGCAAAAATTAATACTTGACTTGTAGGAAGCACTCGAGAATTAATCATTTGAACGCAGATATCCTCACTATCCTCACAGATTTCAATTTCACATCACATCTTCCTACCGGCGCTTGATGTATTTATTAAATCTGATATAAATCTTATCATCAAACCAAGCCACATGATTCACTTTTTCAATTTAGAATATCAAACTAGCTGCAACTCAAATATCATATGTAGCTAGATATATTTCCCTTTTTCAATACCAGTAACAACCTTGCAAAACGTACAAACGTACAAAACGTAGGGAACAAAACTTTCAATTGCTGTTGCCGTGCACACCTTTTCAATGTTGAAAAATTTCAATAAAACCACGCGCACTCATGCTGCACCGAATATAAAAGCCGATAGGCGATTGTAACATGATTTTGACCGATTTTAAGTGGACCGATTCTGTGAGCTGCCAAAAATACAGCGCCATTGGTCGTCGTTATATGCATAAAATCAATTTTCATCGCAGAAGTACAAGGCGCAACATAAAATTGCATGCAAATAAGTGGCACAGTGTAGCACGGATATGCCACAGCACAGCATCATTCATTCATTTCAATATGCTATCTTTCAATATTTATCTCATAGACTCGCGACTTGGGTGCTTTGTGAGTAAATAAAACTCAGTTTTTATAACAAATTTTTTATATATTTTTTTTTGTTTGAATTTCTTTTGAAGATTATTTTATTAAAATTATTTCAATGAGCTATTTTGGTTGGCAAATAAAGTGTAGTTAACCATTTAACATAAGAAAGAATACAGTGAAATAAAAGTCAGTCAATGAAGCCAAACACAAATTGAAAAAAACTTTTGAGACTTAAATATTTTGAAATGTAGACAAACATATTCATATTGAAGTATATTGGAAAAGCCGTTTCTAATAGCAAAGTTCTTAAGAATAATTTTTTTTTTAAGAATTTAAATCTGCTACAATGATTGTATTACTACATTGAAAATTTTAAAAATCTCCCTTCTTAAGTAAATTCATATCAATTACGAAGCTTTGTTAACGCTTTGTTAACTACAAAACACAAAAAGTGGACTACATAAAATTAACAATTTCACGAAAATAATATCTAAACTAATGAAAAAGTGCCAGCTAACAGCACTATAAATGGCCATGACAAAATGAACAAGAATTTCAGATATACAACACAAATAATAGAAAAGTAAAATTTACTGTTTGGAACATCAAAATTGTTTTTATTTTGGCAACTAAGTATGCATTCATCAACGCACTCATATATATATGTGGTTACAATAAAACACACCTATTATTAATTTTGTAACTATTTTTAAAATAATATAACGAAAAATATTTTTACATAAACTGCATAAAATATTATTTTTTCTAAATGAGTTGTCATAGTGTAAACATTTAATTGCTTTGCGCTCTCACTAATTAAGATCTTCTAATAGTTAAGTTTAGCATAGTTTGAAATATTACATTGAATACCGTATAAATCTGGTAGCTCCGTTTTGAACGCAGAGGTAATTAACAACAGAGAAGAAGGGAAAAATGAACTATTGCTTTACCAAACTTTCAGTACCCTATATATGGATATGTTGTTTTAAATATTAACAATTCTACTCGGAAATAATTATTTTCCTTTGTGATGCCCTTAAATATGGCTCTTCCTACCATGTTTGTTAAGTAATTCGACCTCAGGAAGGGACCTTTGTCTGGCTATAGCTAACAAGAATTTTATTGAATTGATAGCGAGATTACTCTTTCCCAAGCGGTCTAGTTTTAAAGCTATTGGAATTTCTTTCATTGTAAGGCGTTACAATACTGATTTCTGCATTCCCGACCTTTTCAATATTTTCCAACGGTCACCACTATATCAACACTTCCCAGCGATTACAGCGACTTCAACGTTTTTCAACGCTTTCCACACTGTAGACGACTACAACGAGCTCAAAGATTTCGACGAACACTACGCTTCCAACACTCACACTTTTATTTCCTTTGTAAAGAAAATTTTATGATTTTATGATTTTGAAATTATTTGATATGAAATATAATTATTGTTAATTAAGATTACTATTTAAATATTTAAAAGGTTATTTTATTAGTTCTTAAATATATATAGCTGTAGTGTTTAGCTGTAGTACTTAAAATGCAGTAATCGCAATTTATATATTTAAACAGATTATCATTTCCAAAGAAAATGCCTAATTTTAACCATTTCTAATTCCAATTTGATAACCTTTTTATTGCAAATTTTTTTTTTTATTTTATTTGTAAATGGTAAGATTTTAGATAAGTTTGTACTTTAATATTCACTTCCATTAATTCTCAACAAATTCTATATATTCTGGTTTTATTTCTTATTTTTGTAGTATAGTATAGTAATTAACTTTAATTTTGCTAATTAACAGATGTATATAATACATTTATATAATATAATATTCAGAATTATTGCATGTAAAAATTTCCACGTGTAACAATACGTTGCGTGTATACACAAATCATAGAGGTCGCATTTTAAATATTTGTTTTATCTATACACATATTGTAGTTCATCTTGTAAAATCTCTGCATTTGCAAACATTAAGTGCTGTGCGGACCACGTGGTTTTTAGTTGTAATATCTTCCATAGTTATTTGAAATAAGTGTGATTTACAATTATTACTTAAGATGACAACGGAAGATTATGTGGTGGCTTGTCGTACGTGTGGAGTTTTTTGTTTATATGATCACGTAAGGCCAATTTTTTCCGCACCTGTTGATGATCCTGTAATGCACGAAATCCGATATATATTATCTACATGGAAATTGGAGGTAATGTGTGCACATAATTTAATAATATTTTAAGAAACTATTTTATTATAAAATTCAGATAAGTGAAAATGATGGGCATTCACAATATGTATGTAACTCTTGTGTAGATCAGTTTCAAAATATGTTTAAATTTCGGTGCCATTGCTTAAGAGTACAAGTACAGTTTAGAGAACAGTACATGCTACGCCAACAAAATCTAATTAAACTAAGTACTAAACGTGAAATAGACGATTCAAAGTATGGTGTAACTAGTGAGCTTTTTAAACACATTGATAACACTGAAGATGAGTATGCAGGAACAACTAATCACATACCACATGTATCAATTAAAGTAGAACCAAATTTAGAAACAGAATCAAATTCAAATATTGATCATTCTCAGAAAATTGAAGATTCAAAATATGCAGTTTCTAATATTATATATGACCCAATCGAATCAGTTCCTTCAGATAATCAATTGCAATGGGGTATTTCCTTAGAAACCCGAACTCAACATAAACAACATAAGGAATACTTCAGCAAGGAACGTGTTAAATATCTGTCAAATAGGCATCAAAATCGCTTGAAGTTGGGTAATATTATGAAACCTAGAAAATGTCTACTGTGTGGATTTTTTCACACATCAGAGGCTATCCTTAATAAGCACATGCGCCTCTTATATTCTAAATATTCATGCAATCGTCACGGAAAATGTAAGTTATAATTAACAAAGTATATATTCTTAATAATCATTATTTTAACAATAATAAGTTTCAGCTGTTAGCCATAAAAAGGTGAATCGTTATACGATGCAAAGGCACTGCATGGAATCCAAAATGAAAAATGATTCGTGTAGACAGTTCACTCCGGAAGTAAATTTCACTCAATCCTCCGGTATGGAATTAAATGTTAACAGTGTAGATACAATGAAAGCTTTAGTTTCAACAACATCGGAACAAGAATCCATATATAGTGACTATGACGATGCATCCAAGATTTTTTATTGTCCCCAACTTCATGACTGCACGGATAACTCATCGACTGACGGTTCTTATGATGATACTATGGAACCAGTAACACACCAATTTATTTGTGCTACATGCGGCAAAAGCTTTAGGACTATGCATAAGCTGAATAGCCATAATCTGGATCATAAGAATGGCAGTGGCTACAGCTGTCAAATTTGTGGAAAAAAGTTTTTTTTGCAGTTCGCTTTTAAAATGCACTTAAAAAAACATTTTATGCCGTTTTGAATTAAATTAACCATCTGCTAATCAGTAGTTCTTATACATACATAATCGTATGTATATATATGTGTGTAATGTATACCTCAACTATAAAGTATGGACTCAGCAAATGAAATACAGTTTTACTATGAGAATATTGGTATCAGTTAAAATTGACGATACCTAATAAATATAGAAATACATTTATTACAAATTTTAGAAATCTATGAAACGATATTTCATACTATGTATATGTAAATTCTTATTCAGATAATCTTTTAAGTTGCTTTATTTCAAATGATTAGTTCTTACAAATTATAAAATATATTATTTACATAATGATTACTTAAATTTTATTTTTAATTTTTATTTATTCCAAAATTGGTAAGAGATAAATGCCATTCAATAAAAAGAAATTTTCCTAACAATAGTTGTGTAATTCAAACTGAAAGTTAGGTATGCGAATGAAATAGTGACGGACGCCATATAGTTCGCTTATATAATCACTGCTTTCTCCTATAGCTATTATTTTACTTTTTTTCTAACGCAAATATTATTTCTATAATGCATGCATTTTTGATTAAACAATTATCCATATCACTTCAATTATTTATTTTCTTATAAGATCTTATTAGAATTACGATATCAATTTCCGGTAACATTATGGAGTTCTCAAAAAATGTTTTCCATGAAGTATAGTCGTACTGCTTGCTGAAGCTGACCACATGCACAGTATATGAGAGCTTGATAATTCTTCTTCTCTTCTTGATTGTGATCGCAAAGATTGCAAGTTAAAAATCGAAGTCTCAGTACATATCTGCATATAAGACAACACCCGGTTATAATGGAGATAATGAAAAGCATTTCATTTCTACCTTAATTCCTTGTCCGATTTAAGATGGATAAAGATAAAATTTTTGTATATTGCAGTGTTACATATACTGATTGTTACATATACTGTTACATATATTGCAGTGTTACATATACTATATAACAGCTACATATACAGTTATATAGTTGATAACTGTGTAATTAGGTGTCAATTAATCTGTTTTACAGATGCAGTATTAGTTACTCATCGCTAAAGCAAATATCCTAACAATACATATACTGTTGAGCCCATAAATCTCGTTCATTGATGTAAGACAAGATAGGCCAATTTTTAATTTATGGAAAATCTTAGACATTGATTTCTACTTGCATGTCGGTAAAGTAACTCATACCAGGTTTACCGGTATGAAGTGAGCGTAAAGATACAAATTTTCCGACAGGGAACATTTGTTGTGAACGAGCCTTTATTTTTTTTTTGTTTGTTTGCTATGACATGTGTGAAATATATTTAGTATACATCAAGTCATTGAACAGACAACATCATATTTTTTCATCGTGTTAAAAATGTCGTATTTTGTACCAGAAAGTGATGATTTGCGGAAAGCATTAATTTTTTGTTTTCATTTGAAGAAAAGTGGTGCAGAGTCGCATCGAATGCTTGTCGAGGCATATGGTGATCATGCTCTATCAGAAGCAACATGTAAAAGATAGTTTCAACAGTTCAGAAATAATGATTTTGATGTGAGAAATGAAGAACGTGGAAGACCGCCAAAAAAGTTTGAAAGACGCTGAATTGCAAACGATATTGGATGGAGATGACACTTTGGGTCAAAAGCAAATGGCAGAAATGTTAAATGTTGCACAACAAACAATTTCTGACCGTTTAAAAGCTATGGGAAAGATCCAAAAGTGTGGAAAATGGATGCCACATGAATTGAATGAAAGACAGATGGAAAACCGAAAAAACACTTGTGAATTTTGCTCAAGAACGAAAAGATAATCGGTTTTTTATCGGTTATACTTGGCGTAAAATGGATTTATTTAAGAATCCTAAACGAAAAAAATCATGGTTATCCGGGTGAACCTCAACATCGCTGCAAAACCAGATCATTTCGGCAATAAGACAATGCTGTGTGTTTGGTGGGACAGAGTGTGTTGTACCACGAGCTCTTAACCCTGGTGAAACGTCATGCTGTCGCTATGAACAACAAATGATAAATTTGAACCATGCATTGATCGAGAAACGACCAGAATGGGCCAGAAGACATGGCAAGGTAATTCTGCTCCATGACAATGCACCTGCACACAAAGCAAAACGGGTTCAGGATGCAATGAAAACACTTGGCTGGGAGCTGCTACCCCACCCGCCGTATTCACCAGACTTGGCTCCTTCTGAATACCATTTGTTTTCATCGATGGGACACGCATTGGCTGAGCAGCACTTTGATTCCCACGAGGAGGTCGAAAATTGGATGTCTGGTTGGTTTGCTTTAAAAGACGAACAATTTTTTTGGCGTGGTATCCACAAATTGCCAGAAAGGTGGTCAAAATGTGTAGAAAGCAATGGCCAATACTTTGAATAAAATTTTTTTTAAATTCCTATTTCCCATTTTTCTCAGAATTATGTTTGCAAAGTATGACATTCTATTGAGTTTAGAGTAAATTTTAAGTGCAACTTTGTTATCCAATGTGGTCCCAACTATTAGATATCATGATGACCATATATGTTAGAAAACTTTCTTTTAATCTGTTCTCATTTTAGAATAACTTCTTCTAATAAATCTAGAGATAATTAGAATAAGAAACAACATATTAATATTTTTAGTGGAGTATTATTTAGAATAATTTAACACGTTAAATAATTTTTTAAAAATATTCCAGAATCTAAAATAATTCTGAACATTTTAATAGTAAATCCGAATCAAAAATAAAAAATTTATCTTTTTGCAACATATTTTTCGAAAATTAAAAATTTTTCACACATGGTACAAGACAAAATAATATTTTAAAACTACTTCGAAACATGATGCCGTCAAAAAAATTTTAGTTTTTTGTTAAAGTTTCATGACAAATCTAAATTAAAAATCAAAAATGTAAATTTTCAATATGTATATTGATAAATTAATGGTTAATATTAGTATTCAAACAGAAACATATATGGATGTGCAGCGTTTAGCAAAGCTTCAAACACTACTATTCGTCAACTAGAAATTGCACAAAGCCAGACTCTGAGAAGACTTTTCAATGTACCAAAATACATTAGAACGAATGACCTCAAAATTGATCCCATCACAAAATACAAAAAGGATAGAGCCCTGAATAGAGCCTATTTACCAAAACTGACAGACTTACCAACACCGCGTTATCAAATCTCAGAATAGTTACAGGCTCATCGCGGAGGTATGCAGATCGGAGGTCAATTATTACTTAGTCTGATGCAGTGATAAACAATAATCTAGTCAAGACGCAAAGAGGGGTTTTGAAGAAACCTCGCAGTTAATAGAGAGTTAAAGTGCTCAGGTGCACTGACTCAACTAGCCTCAACATAATAAAAACAATTTTATTTGCACAAACTATTTCAAAAATATTTAAAGAGGTCTCAGTCATATACCAATCCTGGGATATGGCCATTAAAAAACTGATCTGAAATGCGAATTCACAAAGCTCATGGATTCGTTTGTCATGGAAAAAACATTATAAGAATTTTTTTTTGAGATATTCTATTATTGTTTTAAAAAAGTTTATAAAAAAATTTCGTCAAAATCAAAGGTAATGAGGGGAAAGACCCTTTTGCTTGTTTAAGGATTACCCATTTATAAAACTTTTAATTTAAGGAATTTTTTGATCAATTGAATATGACAAGTAGATGAAAATATGTTTCACAAACATGTTATAAAATATTTTCATTATCTTAGATAATGCAAAGCGAACAAAGATATAAAGTAATAACAAATAATGGCTACCAAGAACTAGTAAATTTCATAAATAAAATCAGACAATAAAATTTACAATAAGAAAAAAATTAATATTATCAGCAATTCGAATAGCAAAGAAAAGACAAGAACAAAAATTTAGTTTACTTAATGAAATTATATACGTACTATAAACTAATTAAAAAGAAATTCAAATATTTCCTAACACCACTCGCAACAACGTTGTAAGATTGCCAAATTTCAATAAATTAACTGAATTTTTATTCATGCCTATTCTTTGCTATTCGAATCCGTCTAACTTTTTTTTCGTCATAAAGACGAATTAATTATTAACGTTATCATTATTATGTTGTGATTATAATTTTTAAATTTTTTGGAATATTTAGAAAATTTGTTTAACTTTTAAATCCATATTTTGAACTTTAATTAACAGATTTATCCGCATTCCATGCCAGCTAGGAAGGATTTGAAGTGTTTACAGTTTTTGCTTATTCATATGATGTATGTATGTCGTTCATATACATAATATATGGCATCCATAAAAATACTCCAATAGTTAAAAAAAAGCGGGTGGTCATTAATCATTCAAGTGTCAAAGTTTAGTTGACGAGACCTAATATATACGAATTGAAATTTGCTAAACCGAAGTGAAGCAAAAATAATAAATTCGCATAGAAAGGCAGGTATTTATCTGCAAGCAAATTTTTATTTGATTTTTTCATTTTGTTTCATTCGTTTGGATACTTTTGTACCCTGTCAATTCCAGTTAATCTAATATGCAATACAATATTAATTCGGCCAACAAACAGCTGAAATAAATATTTTGAACTTTTTTAAAATGTATCTTTTAGCACTTAAATTGCTTCGGGATATATGCAATTCATATTGAAAAACAATGCTGACGAGGATTTACGGCACTAAAATTATTTATGAAGTATTTTGTATCGGTGTTCATTTAGGATTAAATGCACAACTATAGTATGTCAGAAATCAATTTACAAAAATATTTAAATTTTATACTATTGAAAGCATATAAAGCACATTGAAATTAATATACAATATAAATAAAATATTTAAAAATCTATGAAAGGAACACATGTCATTAAAACAGATATCCTGACAAAAGTCAGATCACCTTAAATTAACTTAAAAGTAGAAATGCTTTTT
>NC_051847.1:116647472-116651612 GCF_002237135.1 Teleopsis dalmanni
CATACGCACCGCAATATCATTAAATCAATTTTCCAAAAAATCCAAAAAGAGTTTACTTTTTATTTCTGAATCGAAGGTGATGAGGTCGATTTTTGCCAAAATCAGTCCGCTTTGAAAAGGAATGACCCATTTAAATTTCTGTTTTGCTTACAGTATTTTTATATAAATTCAAATCAGACATTTAGAAATTTTGTCAAAAAAATACATAATAGTATCAACGATGTGCTGTTTGTAAATGTTGGATGAAATAATATTATGAGAATAACAGACTATAGATCTGTGCTAAAAACTTACCACTGGAAGAATATTCGTTTAAATTCAAGAGCGAAGAAACTCAATTCTTCATAAAATATATCGTCTGTCAAAAGAAAATTGTTTATTTCATTTGCATAAATAAAGGATTTTCCAATTTAAAAATGAAACGTGGGCATTAGCATTAAAAAATTATGATTTGAAAATCATGCCAACTAACATCGTGGTTTACAAGAGAAACTGTTAAGAAATTCGATTGTCCAAATCTTGTACTCAGCTAATATGGCCCAGAGTGAGTTTTTCCTGGTCGTGAAACAATAATTACTACATTCTTAGTTTTTTGTTTGATTACCTGGTGCATAAACAAACAAATCTGATGGTTTTCCAACACGGGAACAGAAAACGTACAATTGACCATGTGAGAAACATGGCTTTAGATTTATACCACAAACACTTAATGATCACATTCATCAGTTCAGCTGGTATCGGATGTTTTATACGGCATTGGAGTGCTCTGTAATTTGGTCCATCTGTAAATCGCAAAGCCGTTTGTAGTTCGATCTAAACCAGGGCTGTCCTACACTGCATATATTGGAGGGCTGCAGAAACAAATAACGTATGTATAGTATGCACAAATTTTGTTAAATTTTGTTTTATTAATTTAAAGTCATTTAGTAGTTTTACCAGCACACCAAAAGAAAATTCTCGTAATTGTTGTAGATTGAACACATGTCGCGGGCCGTACAAACATTATCTGTGGGCCGCATGTGGCCAGTGGGCCGAGCTTTGGACAGTTCTGATCTATACTAAATATGTTGACTATAGATCTCGGTATCTTGAACAGTTGCCTTTTTGAATTATTTAAATATAAGACTTGCTAGTTAATATTGAGCCTTTTCTGATATTGGGTCTTTTGATAGGTTTAGGGGGGTTTCTGCAGAGCTCCACCCATAGCTTCTGGATAGTAGAGTCGCGACGCATCTATAAAGTAGTGCTGGTTTAATTATCTGGCTGTAGATCAGTTTTCTGTTCTTCGCACTAAGGTTGTTATGTTTGAAAAGTAGTTGTAAGCATTGCAGTGTCTTTGCGCAACTACTTCTTTTGACTTGTATGTACTTGTACCAAGTGACCCGCTTACCAAACGTGGTTTCTACGTATTTAATGCTGTCCTCCCAAGTTGCGATGTCACACACTCTCACTCTCTTTGGATGCTGCCTGTCTTGATAAGTAATAAACAGGACTTTAGTTTTCTCATTATTAATTTTTATTTTCATTTCTGGAAGAACTCCAGGATGAGATAAACATGCTCCTGCAGCGTGTTGGTTACATTTGTGGCAAATTTATTGAACGATAATAACCATGAGTCATCTGCGTATAATGATAGCACTGACTTAGCATTGGGATGTCAGACGTGAAGATGTTGTACAACAAGTGGGACAGCGGAGATTCTTGAGGAACACCGGCTTCTATACTTCGCATTGACGAGATGATACTATTGATTCTTACATGAAACAAACTCTCGCGTAGGAAGCTGTCGAGGATTTTGGTCACCCCGACTGGGATACCAAAACGAGACATTTTAACTATCAGTCCGTCGTGTTATCCAATATTAATGACACTACTCAAAACTATGTTCTAAGAGTGATTTAGATTGTAGACGACATTGATTACCGCTGTTGTTCTTTTGATATCATCTTAAAACTATATGGTTATTAAACTTTCTAAATATATTTTTAGCAATAGTTAAATAAATATAGTTAAATAATTGTAGTAAACGGGCGTAGTACAACACTGGTAGTAAACGTACATTGTACAACACGGGACAAGAGAAGAGCAGCTGGCAGAAAAAGGGCGGCAAGATAAGCGTTTTGTGTAAGATTATTAAGATTACATTATTGTGTTGTATTGTAATTAGAGAAACAAAGTGAATCGAAATAATATAGAACTGTATTTATGTGTAACCAGTGATGGTACTACAATAGTAACACAAAATTATCAAACAACTGCTTTCTAAATATTTAGCGACTATTAAACTACATTTTGATTTTTATAAATTTTGTTGATTTTACAGATGCATGGTCAAAAGAAGTAGTTGCGCAGAAACACTGCACTGCTTACAACCACTTTTCAGATAATAATAATAATTCCACTTTCAGCCAGATAATTAGACCAGCACTTCTTTATGGGTGTGTTGCGACTCTACTACCCAAAAGCTACAAGTTGCTCAAAGTCAGGCTTTTCGATGGCTCTTTAAAGTGCCATGGTATATCCGCACGAATGACATGCTAAGAGACTTTAGAATAGATCCGGTCAAAAAATACATAAGAGATAGAGCTCTGAAGCTATATGCGCAAACCGACAGGTTGCCTTACTTAGCACTATCTAATGTCAGTCACTAACCGCACCTATCATAGAGTAATCCAGTAACCCAGCTATCATAGAGTAAAAGTGCTCAGATGCACTAACTCGGAAAAGGCTTAACATAACTAACTACAGATGGATAACTAAAATTTAGTTATCAAAAAAAAAAAAAATTTATTAAACAGCAATTTGAACAATAACCGAATAGTAAAAATACTAATTTATAAACTCGGCAATCAGAGATTATAAAAAAAAAATTTAGCAAATTTGAAAATAATTTGTAAATTTATAAATTTACAAGTGCAAATTTGCTGAGACAAGTACTATTAAATAGAAATCAATGAAAACTACAACATTAGATAATTGCAATTAAAACAATTATTAACACTATAATAATATGGCGAAGCTTTGAATAAATAATTATAAAATTAAAATTAATAAGAATTCATGAATTTTAATTATAAAAGCAAAAATCGAAAACTTTGAAAAAATATGACTTCAATTGAATTGCATTTTAAATGAAATGCATTAAATCTACCGTAATTTTATATTCAATTAAAATTTAATAATTATGTATATTATAATCCACATAAGGGCACTTACATACACTTACATAATATATCTGTACATTTATATACGAGTATATATATATATATATATATGTATAATTTAAATAAATTAAGTGTAGTCACCTAAAATATTTAAAATTATTTCAAAAAATCGTAGTAAATTGCATTTGTGATAAATTGTGAAATAAAAAACTGAAGTCAATTTGTCACAATAACATTTACTAAAATAACAGCTAAATTAAATTTTAACGTTTTAAAATTTAAAAATCAAAACGCACAAAAAAATACTGCAAAACTGCCAAAGTAAATATAAAAATCTCATTAAATAAAATTTTATGTGGAAAAAGGGACAACATAAGTTTAAAATAAATATTGTAGAAAAAATCAATTAAAAATAACAACGTGCTAAAATTTCAATTTGAAATTCCAACACATATACACAGATTCCTACTCACACACACAAATATGTAATCGTGCAATCTCATACCACCGCAGATACACTGATACACAGGTATGCATAGATGCAGATACATTTCTACTAAAATGCAAAAAAGAAATTTGCAGGTATTTAAATTTTGTTTAAATTTAATTTTTACTCTAAAATAATGGCAAATTGCATTCAAATATGCATTCGACGTTATAATTGATATATAATAATTTATTAAGTGAAAAAAGTATCGGATTTAGAAGCAATATTCGCTACTAATTCATCTATGGTATAAACACAGCTACCCCAAGGCCCTATGCTACACTGGGAGATGAGGAAGACAGCAGATAAATACAGATGAACAGAAAACCAGGATGCATTTTGTTTAAAACAAATCATAGTAGAAGTATTAAAATTATAAGTCTAATACTATGTTCAGATACACTTAATTACGCAAAAACCTTAATTTCATCTTCGTTTCAGCGAAATTAACCTGTTTTTTTCATACAAAATTTAATTTTAAAGTAAGAA
>NC_051847.1:116651712-116683850 GCF_002237135.1 Teleopsis dalmanni
ATCAGTTTTGGGACATCTCTGGTCAAAATGCACTAAATTAGAATTGGATAGTTTATGCAGAAAAAGCTGCTATAAAGAAGAAAAGAAATATACATTGAAAATCGTTATAGTAGTTTTATGTATTGTATATTAGTATATTTAAAATAATAAGTTATGTGTACCTATTTACTAATTGTACAGTGTATGCATTTAACATTTATTAAATATTTACCCAACAATCCAAATTATTCTATAAAGGTATATATAAAATAATTCTATGCATAAGAGATAATAACATAGAACTGCTAGCTTTTTATACCCAGTGCAATCAAATCAGCAATATATATAGCCATGACAATATACAATATATTTTACCGAGCACCACGCCGACATGATTTTGTTACTATACTTCTAGCAATTTATTGCGTCCTCCATATATTCAACATATATTTTGTTTGTTCGTAACTTTTTGTATAAATGTCTAATTATCCCAAATTAGGAAGCTTATTAGTGGATATCCCATATATGGATCTGAAAACAAAAATTTATTTTTCAACTCCGCAGGTTGTCATTAACAATTGCATTTTAAATGCAATTCTCCGAGTGTGAAGTAGCTTATTCACTACTTCAACAGTGGATGTAACAGTTCCGACACTAAAACTAGTCAATCAACCAAAAATATTGAACAGTTATGTCGATATTTTTATAAATAATCTTGCTTTATGTTATATCGAAAATATGTGAACCTGCTAGTTTGTTCTGCTAGCCCTTAAATTAAATAAGCAAACAACGTTTATATAATTCGAGTTCCAGACCCAACTAACGTCGCTAGAAATGATAAGATTATAATTATTATAAAATTATAATTTTATCTCAATGTTAGCTTCACACAAAGGGTATGTGTGAACATACTAGTAACGTTTCCAGGTATTTCTAGTCGAAGATTTGCTACGATTCAATTGCAACTTTATGAACTCTGTCAGTACAAAATTAATCTATTTATTTTTAGCGATAAATAATTGGATACTTTAGTAGAAGCTGTGTCTGGACACAGTAAAAACTGTATAAAAACTGCACTCATTTACCATCTAGAGTTACTTTAATGATGGTAGTTTGCTGGTAAGCAGTCCCAGTTCGCTTAGAATGGGTGAGTTATAGGATAAAAATGCTATTTTTCTTTTATATTGACCTAACGCACTTTTGAACCATGTTCGTTTTTAAAGATCTCTTTAAAATGAGTTCTCCCATACCTTCCATATCAATTTATTTATGGTAAGCTTTGGATTATATTTGGAACACTTTTATTATTCATGAATATAAAATAGTATAGACTGGATTACTTACATTCTGTGGGCTCATGGGATCAATCTAAAAGTTATTGTTTTTTGAAATATTAATTAAAAAGATACATTACTTAGCACGGAAAATATTTCATTTTCCAGTAAAAATAATTGACAAATTATGAGAACATAATAAGTGGTATTTCCAATAAGCTTATATAATATATAAAAGTGCAGTAACAAAAACAGAAAATTTAGTTTTCTTTACGCTTTTAGATTAAAAATGATAAGAAAATTAATTTTTCAGGTGTTCTACACGTCACTCATACGCACCGCAATATCATTAAATCAATTTTCCAAAAAATCCAAAAAGAGTTTACTTTTTATTTCTGAATCGAAGGTGATGAGGTCGATTTTTGCCAAAATCAGTCCGCTTTGAAAAGGAATGACCCATTTAAATTTCTGTTTTGCTTACAGTATTTTTATATAAATTCAAATCAGACATTTAGAAATTTTGTCTAAAAAATACATAATAGTATCAACGATGTGCTGTTTGTAAATGTTGGATGAAATAATATTATGAGAATAACAGACTATAGATCTGTGCTAAAAACTTACCACTGGAAGAATATTCGTTTAAATTCAAGAGCGAAGAAACTCAATTCTTCATAAAATATATCGTCTGTCAAAAGAAAATTGTTTATTTCATTTGCATAAATAAAGGATTTTCCAATTTAAAAATGAAACGTGGGCATTAGCATTAAAAAATTATGATTTGAAAATCATGCCAACTAACATCGTGGTTTACAAGAGAAACTGTTAAGAAATTCGATTGTCCAAATCTTGTACTCAGCTAATATGGCCCAGAGTGAGTTTTTCCTGGTCGTGAAACAATAATTACTACATTCTTAGTTTTTTGTTTGATTACCTGGTGCATAAACAAACAAATCTGATGGTTTTCCAACACGGGAACAGAAAACGTACAATTGACCATGTGAGAAACATGGCTTTAGATTTATACCACAAACACTTAATGATCACATTCATCAGTTCAGCTGGTATCGGATGTTTTATACGGCATTGGAGTGCTCTGTAATTTGGTCCATCTGTAAATCGCAAAGCCGTTTGTAGTTCGATCTAAACCAGGGCTGTCCTACACTGCATATATTGGAGGGCTGCAGAAACAAATAACGTATGTATAGTATGCACAAATTTTGTTAAATTTTGTTTTATTAATTTAAAGTCATTTAGTAGTTTTACCAGCACACCAAAAGAAAATTCTCGTAATTGTTGTAGATTGAACACATGTCGCGGGCCGTACAAACATTATCTGTGGGCCGCATGTGGCCAGTGGGCCGAGCTTTGGACAGTTCTGATCTATACTAAATATGTTGACTATAGATCTCGGTATCTTGAACAGTTGCCTTTTTGAATTATTTAAATATAAGACTTGCTAGTTAATATTGAGCCTTTTCTGATATTGGGTCTTTTGATAGGTTTAGGGGGGTTTCTGCAGAGCTCCACCCATAGCTTCTGGATAGTAGAGTCGCGACGCATCTATAAAGTAGTGCTGGTTTAATTATCTGGCTGTAGATCAGTTTTCTGTTCTTCGCACTAAGGTTGTTATGTTTGAAAAGTAGTTGTAAGCATTGCAGTGTCTTTGCGCAACTACTTCTTTTGACTTGTATGTACTTGTACCAAGTGACCCGCTTACCAAACGTGGTTTCTACGTATTTAATGCTGTCCTCCCAAGTCGCGATGTCACACACTCTCACTCTCGGTGGATGCTGCCTGTCTTTATAAGTATATAAACAGGACTTTAGTTTTCTCATTATTAATTTTTATTTTCATTTCTGGAAGAACTCCAGGATGAGATAAACATGCTCCTGCAGCGTGTTGGTTACATTTGTGGCAAATTTATTGAACGATAATAACCATGAGTCATCTGCGTATAATGATAGCACTGACTTAGCATTGGGATGTCAGACGTGAAGATGTTGTACAACAAGTGGGACAGCGGAGATTCTTGAGGAACACCGGCTTCTATACTTCGCATTGACGAGATGATACTATTGATTCTTACATGAAACAAACTCTCGCGTAGGAAGCTGTCGAGGATTTTGGTCACCCCGACTGGGATACCAAAACGAGACATTTTAACTATCAGTCCGTCGTGTTATCCAATATTAATGACACTACTCAAAACTATGTACTAAGAGTGATTTAGATTGTAGACGACATTGATTACCGCTGTTGTTCTTTTGATATCATTTTAAAATTATATGGTTATTAAACTTTCTAAATATATTTTTAGCAATATATAGTTAAATAGTTGTAGTAAACGGACGTAGTACAACACTGGTAGTAAACGTACATTGTACAACACGGGACAAGAGAAGAGCAGCTGGCAGAAAAAGGGCGGCAAGATAAGCGTTTTGTGTAAGATTAATAATTATTGTGTTGTATTGTAATTAGAGAAACAAAGTGAATCAAAGTAATATAGAACTGTATTTATGTGTAACCAGCGAGACTTTAGAATAGATCCGGTCAAAAAATACATAAGAGATAGAGCTCTGAAGCTATATGTGCAAACCGACAGGTTGCCCAACTTAGCACTATCTAATGTCAGGATAATCACTAACCGCATCTATCGTAGAATAATCCAGCTACCCAGCTATCATAGTGTAAAAGTGCCCAGATGCACTAACTCGGAAAAGGCTTAACATAACTAACTACAGATGCATAACTAAAATTTAGTTATCAAAAAAAAAAAAATTTATTAAACAGCAATTTGAACAATAACCGAATAGTAAAAATACTAATTTATAAACTCGGCAATCAGAGATTATAAAAAAAAATTTAGCAAATTTGAAAATAATTTGTTAATTTATAAATTTACAAGTGCAAATTTGCTGAGACAAGTACTATTAAATAGAAATCAATGAAAACTACAACATTAGATAATTGCAATTAAAACAATTATTAACACTATAATAATATGGCGAAGCTTTGAATAAATAATTATAAAATTAAAATTAATAAGAATTCATGAATTTTAATTATAAAAGCAAAAATCGAAAACTTTGAAAAAATATGACTTCAATTGAATTGCATTTTAAATGAAATGCATTAAATCTACCGTAATTTTATATTCAATTAAAATTTAATAATTATGTATAATATAATCCACATAAGGGCACTTACATACACTTACATAATATATCTGTACATTTATATACGAGTATATATATATATATATATATGTATAATTTAAATAAATTAAGTGTAGTCACCTAAAATATTTAAAATTATTTCAAAAAATCGTAGTAAATTGCATTTGTGATAAATTGTGAAATAAAAAACTGAAGTCAATTTGTCACAATAACATTTACTAAAATAACAGCTAAATTAAATTTTAACGTTTTAAAATTTAAAAATCAAAACGCACAAAAAAATACAGCAAAACTGTCAAAGTAAATATAAAAATCTCATTAAATAAAATTTTATGTGGAAAAAGGGACAACATAAGTTTAAAATAAATATTGTAGAAAAAATCAATTAAAAATAACAACGTGCTAAAATTTCAATTTGAAATTCCAACACATATACACAGATTCCTACTCACACACACAAATATGTAGTCGTGCAATCTCATACCACCGCAGATACACTGATACACAGGTATGCATAGATGCAGATACATTTCTACTACAATGCAAAAAAGAAATTTGCAGGTATTTAAATTTTGTTTAAATTTAATTTTTACTCTAAAATAATGGCAAATTGCATTCAAATATGCATTCGACGTTATAATTGATATATAATAATTTATTAAGTGAAAAAAGTATCGGATTTAGAAGCAATATTCGCTACTAATTCATCTATGGTATAAACACAGATACCCCTAGGCCCTATGCTACACTGGGAGATGAGGAACACAGCAGATAAACACAGATGAAATGAAAACCAGGATGCATTTTTTTAAAACAAATCATAGTAGAAGTATTAAAATTATAAGTCTAATACTATGTTCAGATACACTTAATTACGCAAAAACCTTAATTTCATCTTCGTTTCAGCGAAATTAACCTGTTTTTTTCATACAAAATTTAATTTTAAAGTAAGAACGAAATTAAAGAAAATGGCTATAATTTCGTAGAAATGAAGACTGTAATCAAGGGATATTCAAACTACCATACGTACTATGCGTATGATTATAAATGTCAATGACAGTTGACTTTAATAAAACAAGGAAATACTTTGATGGTAGTGCAAATTTTTAGATTTGAATATAGAGAAAAAAGTGAAACTATAAATAATTTAAAATACAGTGAAAAATAATATTTCACATACCTGAAATCCACTAAAGCTAATAAAACTACGAAATGCCATCCTTTATAGTTAAAATAATCAACTTTTAAAAATTTTCAGATACAAATAGTGTTTGGAGCATGTAATTTTTAACATTCGATTTGTAAACAAAAAACATATGATCTCCCTAATTTGGAACAGTATGAACACTTTCGAAATTAACTGAATTTCATTTTTACGAAATTAAGGAAATGAACCTGGCATATCAGTCAAAACTATACAGTTTTACATTTGCTAGTGTATGTTTTATTATAAAAGAGGGAATATCATTTGTCGAAGTGTTGTAGACGTCAATTAAAACATATTTGAATTTTTTGTTGAGATACTATTTGGTGCAGATATTGCAATAATTATCACACATCGAATAGTTCAGATCGTTCACTGTGCACCCTCCCTAAACTTTTGTCTCAGATAACGTGCCATTTCTTGTTAACACTTTTTCAACCAGATCTAACTTAACAACAAAATATAAGATAAGATTTACATTAGATGCAATTGAAGAAGTACAAAACATCTTCCTATTTAAACATTCTATGGTTCAAAATAAAAACTGCGTCTCAGTTTCAGTTTTATTTTCTAAGACAGTTTGGTGGCAATTTCGATAGAAAAAATGTATTGTAGAAATACATTTTGAAAGAGATTTTTGTAATGAAGTATTTTTCTATTTTTAATGGGCGTTAAGACATACAGGTGAACCCGTTTACCCAGCTCGAGGACCTTAAATATGCTGATGATCTAAGTTTATTAAGCGACAGACGCACCGATCTTCAGAATAACATCAAAAGAATCAGCACTCATTCACGAAACGCTGACTTTGAGATTAATACGGCAAAAACAAAGGTTATGTTATGAGTGCATCCATAGATCCAGTCATAATTGTATATGATGATAGAATCGAATGTGTCGAATCCAATTTACTTGGGTAGCATAGTGATAAATAAAAGTGGTGCAGATGAAGACGTCGTATGTCGCATTCATAAAGCGAGGTCCGCGTTTCCTCAACTGAACCCTATATGGAAATTGAGTCAATTTGCCATCTCTATAAATTTTCGCAGTTTTAGCTCTAATGTCAAATTCGTCCTTTTCAATGGCTGCGAAACATGGAAAGCAACAGAGTCTTCACAATTTGGTAGTTTGGTAGTCAATGGATTTCAAATACCAACCTCTGGGCACGCACGGAACATAAACCTGTAACACATCATACAGCAGTGTAAATGGAACTGGTTGGATATATATAGTGGCGGTCTGTCCAGCACACGCGACCTGTAATAATCGAAAGAGAGTTTCATATTATTAATTAATCTTGGAATGATATCATCATAAATGTTTAAAAAAAATTAGACTTAAATTGATTGTAGAGGATCTATGCTTCACTTAGAGGAACAGAAATATATTACAATCATAATCAGTGATAGCAATGAAAAAACGGTAAATTAGTAAAAAAAATACATTAAAAAAGTGTAGGAGGGTATTATAAACGGAAAATACCTTTTGTTTCAATTATATCAAGGCAGAAGGGTTACTGCTTAAAAATGAGTTATTCGGAAAATCAATTAGAACAAAAATAAAAATTCATATAATTTTATTTAATATTACAGATTACAGAGCAGAAGAAAGAAGACCACTATAAGAGTTCAAAAATAGAGGGAAAATGTGATTGCAACATTATTATGGACATAAGTGATGGACATAAAACTCTGACACAAATGGTTTACACTAAAATTCTGAAGCGCAATCCAATTTGACGTATGGTATTTTTACATTAATGTCATATCCTTTACAAATGAAATTACTTTTTGGCAACTATATAGCATACATACATTTGCAACTTAGTCTTCTAAGAAATGGATTTATAATGTTGAAGCTGTAAAAATATTCCAGATTTTAGAACAGGGGTTCCCTTTTAATTTCATTCTCCAATAAATTTTTTTACTTTAGACAGAGAAGTTCATTGAGTCCCGGGAGAAGGAGGAACCGATTTGAACTTGGTAGGTCGACTTGAACAAAAACCGAAATACAATGCTACATAGTGTTTTGTGGGCGTCAAACCGACAGTCTTTGTAAACTAAACCCCGCAAGTAAAGATTTATTGCAACAATTGCTTGTAATAATGACAATAATCCCCCTCCCCTTCATTCACTTGTTTTCTTCTTTAATTATTGTTTATGTTTTCTGACTTGGATCAACTCTATTTTCTAAACATTAAATCTGTTCACCACTTAACTCTTTTCTGAAATAACACTCGCAACACCATAACCTTTACGGTCAATTACTGGAGTCCTCATTATTCATTCCTTAGAGGTGAATTTAGTAGGTTAACGTTTAACACTGTGGTTTTTGATGCTTTCCACCTACTGAAAAAAAAACTATCACCGCATACGGGTATGAAATAAAAGGTTTCATTAGGTAACCGATGTTTTTAAATTAAGTTTCAATAAGACAGAAAGATTTTGAAATAAATAAGTTTTTTCTACATTATCGACATTTACTATGCGTAACTTTATTACTTCTATTCTTAATTTGAGCATTATTAATTTTTATATTTTTCATTTATGTGCTAGATGTGTTTAGGTGAAAATTTGAAATATCTTCATGATATCTTTACGTTCAACGCTTAAACAAGAAATATATAATTTTTATTTCTCACTTTAATATAATTCTCACTTTAAATGGAAAATGAAAAATTCCTTCTCCGTACTTGCCCCCCATGCAAGCAAATTAAATCAAAACCAAATCACTTAATACCACAAAATCCTGATGTGCAATAATCTTTATAATAGCAAATCGAAAAAGAGGAATTCACATTTGAGCTGGAAAATGTGAGTCGAAATTTATGCTTTCTTTGTTGGAAGTGTCGAACGCAACCGCACACACCAGCACACACCCTCACACACCGACACATTTCAACTCATTTGATCACAGCACCACTTTTGCAAACAATAGAAATACCGGAAACAATACTAGGTTTACGAGTTAAACCACGAATAAAGGAGGAACGTCAAAAGTGTGGAAAAAGAAAACAATCCAATAAGAACGAAATGCAGAAAGTAAAACCAACAAAAACAACTCAACTCACAATTCAAATAAACTCACATTCACAATGTAAACAACAATTGCTTGCGTACTCGATAAATCATTAAATTTCAGTGTTTGCTTATGTACACAAAAAATCCACTAAACACAAACACCCGCACAACGGTTCACATGAGCATGGAGTATGTGTGAGTGTTGTGTGTTCGGTTGTAAGTATGTGAAATCGTATCACATTTATAAAACCGACACAGAGGGGCACTTATCGTTGCTCCATGTCAGGCGATATTTTGACACCTTTTGTTGTTAGAAAACGATTCCGGCATGTGACAAACCAAAATGTCGAAGAAAAAAAGTAAACTACAATTGACAAATTAATGGTTAATGGTAAACTGAGAGCCCAGTAAGAGCCAGTAAGAGTCTTGCAAGGTGAGTTCGTGTGGGCTTTGCTGTGTTGGTGTTAGTGTTATAATAGGTAATTGTGTAAATAAACGATAAATTGTCGTTTAAATAAATTTAATTTAAGTTGAACTTATTTCTGCCTGTCAAGAAGGTTTGAAATAGAACCATCAATACCGTAAAATGTCCCAGTCGATTTATGGGCTGTGTGCTCCACAAAAAATATTAATGATGAATTTAATGTTAACTCAAATTGAATATATCGAAGTAATAGATATCTATGTCATTTTAGAAAATTTTATAATATCATGTCGGTGAAAGTGAGAAAAATTGTTTATTATTGTGGGAAAGTATTTATATCATTGTGTCAATTAAGGATCTTTTGAATAAAATTTAATAGATATATGTATATATATATTCTGAGTTTTTGAACTATAATTGAAAGAACATGCAAGAATATACATAAGTCTAATCAATTGAAAAATTCACTTTTTTCCATTTTCGTAAAAATTCACGAGGTTGCCAGCTTTGAACGGCTATCAAACACCAATTGAACGACGTAGCTTGCTCAAAACGAAAAAGTTGCCCACTGGTAGATAACAGCTGACGGCAGCACTGTTGCATTTGGAGTAACTGCGCGGGAAATTCAAAAAGTCACTGACTTATCAAACCGCCCTTGTAAGTTACGCTTAAGCATGGTAGTATTTCATTCACATACTGGAAAAACTGGGTACCACCACATGAAAATCGTGCACCATCCGCAATGTCGTTGTTCTGCTATTGCAATTTTAAGAATATAGTAAATATAATTTTGCCTGAAAAATTAATTAAAAAAAAATTAATTAAAAATTAATTAAAAAATTGACAGTGGCCAACTTCAATAGAAAAATTGGCAAAGCTCAATAAAGAATTAAGATAAAGAAAACAAAAGAAGTATGGTAAAGTACGTCTCATTCAAACATTATCAAAATGGGCCAATATATGCCATAAGTGTGTGAATGAAATTCGAAGTTATATAAGCTAACTGAAAAGAAATAGTTTAATTTTTAGAGAATTTGTCAGTCATTGTAAAGTTATCTTTAAAATTTTGGATCATATACGCACTGAACATAGAATCTTATCATTCCCTAGTCGATTTCCGATGAGCTTTATAAAAGTTATGGTATATTACAGTTTCCACATATCATCTGGTAATTATGATATATTGATAACTATGTTTCAGATATATTACAAAAATCACATTTAGAGGGAAAACAATTTGTAAACTTTTATTTGATTGGTTTAAGAATTGTAAAATTATTTGTGTTGTAACTAATGGAGTAAAAGATTGTCAGAGTGAAACAGAAAAAAGATATGATAAAGTTACTCTAATCAAAAATTAGAGTGCACACAATTTATTGTATCTTTATATTTTTGGTCCATCTAAGTTTAACAAGATATGGTGAAAATCTGTTTTATAATCTGTCACTACTGGTAATTGTTTAGTAGGTAGGCGGGAACTACTTTGACTGCTCTTAAGAATTTTGTACAAGCATGGAGCTTAATATAAGCGATTAGGAATTTATGCCATCTCTTTCAGATTCACTTCGTGGAAGGAGTTGAGTTCATACACGATTTTTGCAAGCATATAAGATTTAAAATTAAAGCCTTAATATTAAAACCTTAAATAGGAGAAATACATTCTCATTTGGTGACATAATAGACTTCAGCCCAGTGTCAACAACAATACTTTTTATGTTTAAGAATGGTATAATACTACTAAAATATTTAATGCTACATTGCAATTATGAAAATAAAATACACTTGTGATTAAAGTTTGGATAGTTTTTATTTCAATTTCCTTTTCGAACCTTTTCTTCTTTCCTTTAACTGCTAATGGGGCATAGGGCCTCCAAACTTACCATTTTTTAAATATTAGAAGATTGAGGTTTGTTCATATGAATATGAATTTTTGAGTAAACCCACAAAAAGAAGACCGGTGGTAACAAATAGCATGATTTCGATTATTAGCAAAAAGTTTATTTAAAAATAAAGTACGTGGAATAATTATTCTATTTGCAAATTAGTGAAACATTATTTGCAAATCAGAACCACGAAACGAATGACCCTTTTTATTAAAAATATTAAAATAAAAGTACTTTCACTTTAGTTGCCCATTTGCTACAAGTAGTCTCTTAACCAATTAAGACGGGTGAAGCTAATATTTATCAAATGATATAATATTTGCTTTAGTTTTCTGCACTACAATTCACTCATCCATTGCAAAATAAGACGAATCCTAACATCTTTTGTGCGTCTGTCGTTAATAGGGAGTCCCAAACTAAAACGATTTAAGGTTGTATGCAACAAAGTAAAAATTATTTATGAATTATTACATATAACAGATTAAACACGTAGATTAAGATGTTATCTTACAAAATTAGGAATCTATTCAAATAAAAATTGTAGGTTTCTTAGTAAAGAGAATGAGACCTCAAAACAAGTGCTGGGAGTTTGTATGGTGGTACTGCATAAGTGAAAAAAGTGCTTGGGTGAAGATCTCATTACGAGTAAAGAGTTAAAATTTTGTTGTGTTAGCTCTATACTACAATTTATAAAGAAAAATAGGACTTTGGGAAATACTTTGATTTCATGAAAGTGACTTAAATGATCTGTAGGTCCAGTGCAAAATCACTCATTATGATGGTAATAAATTCAAGTCGTTTGTGTTCTAAAATCGCATTGGTGTTGTAATGAATGCGTTTCTTTTTCATGACGAAATGATTGCCTAAACAGATATATTTATTTTGTTAGCATCATCTACAACATAATCGACAACATTAACGCAACTGACCAATGCCAACATTGTCATTAGTCAGATAAAATTAGATCGTTGTCTTATTAAACTTACTTAAAGAGTTCTTAACATTAGAACGCGTACGACTAGTTTGATTTAAAACGACTTGTAGTCAAGTAATTGGCTTTCATTTAAATGAATTATATTGCCGAAAAATGCAGCAAATTTCAAATCCCAGTAGTGAAGTACATTGCCTTTAGGAAACCTGAAAATTGGCTTGCCCGAAGCAGACAAAAGAACTGTTGTGTACATAAACAAACTAACGAACATTCAATCTACATAAACGCTTCACCACAACCTGACACCCGATTACATACGAAGTAATCGGAAAGAAAGAAAACGAAGAAAAAAACCAAATTGCCTTAACTTAACATTATGGAGATGCCTTAATAAGCGTTTGATTAATAGCTTTTCAACATGTACGAACCACTGCACAAAGCAGAGCGCACTGCAGTTCGAACACTGAGACACTGACAGAAGGAGAACGGAACAGAGGCCGTTATAGGGAACGCTCTGCCACAGCAAAAGATTTTAATAGCTGAAGAATAAAATCAAATCTCTACAAATGCCGATGGTTTGAAAGCATGAATGATGCCACTTAGTTTAAATAAGTAAAAAATAAAACAAATAATTGACGTAACGCAAAAATAAAAGCAAACGTTTCAACGTTTGAACGTAACCATATTTCAACACAACCACTTCATTACATCGCAGCTCCCGTATCGAAGCGGCAGCAATTATGTACACAACGTGATGTGCGTTAACATTCACGTTTTGCTGTTGTTGCTGCTGTTGTTGTTGTTGTTGGTCTAATGCGAAACGAAATCGAAGTAGCTGTTGAAGTCGACTCGTTGGTGTATTAGTGGGTTGGCAACACTGAAATTGCGTTTGAAATTGTTTATTCAAATAAAAAAAAACGAATTCTGTTTAAAACCGTTGCGGCACTTTACTTTTTATCACGTGTTTGCGTTACGCAAATATTTGCGCGGCTCCTTGTCTTAACGCTTTAAACTTAAGTTTGTTGTTGCTATTTAATTGTTTACATTCCTGTTTTAATTTTTAATATATTTTTTTTTGCTCTGCAAAACGATTTAAGTTGTGCCAGCGAAATTGTCTTAACGCACAATTGACGTTCCTTTTAATGTTATAAAGTGTTAAATTTTTTAATATTAAAGAATCTCGAGTTTAATGTAAATAAAAAATAAAGCGGTAATATCAACAGATATATAGATGTCTGTTAAAAAGCATTGCAGAATGTTTAGTTCATAATACCTCAAAAAAAAATTTTAGAAGCAAATCTCAATTAAAGAGAAGCAACAGCACAAAATGTAGTTAGTTAAAAAAATTTGAGATCTGAGCTTTTGATGGACAGAGCGAACCAAACACCTGGACAACGTAATGCAAGTTTTGAAACAACTCTGTTCTTATAAATAAAAAAAATAACATGCAAAGCTTCATTTTTTTATAAGACTGGTAATTGAGAATTTATTTAAATAACATATATTGACTTTATTTTGGACTGGCAGTTTTATGGTTACCCAATGATTGATGTGTGTATGAAATCTAAGTTTTTTTAACGTTGTCAATTACCCAGCGCTTTGCAGAATTATAAATCTATCGGTAATGTGATGGATTATGGGTTAGGCATTGTGACCAGCTTGATTTATTGTGCACCCCTCAGTATTTAGAGATTTAGTATTTCGAGGAAACGAAACCAGCTCCTTCGGAAGAAGCTTTTGAAGGTCTTCATCCTCTAGTTGGTATGCACCTCAAAATTAACTGTTTGGCATCATCGATCCTCAATTTTTTTGAAATGAGGAAGGAGTGACGTTATGATGTTACGGTGACTGGCGAGTGCTATCGAACCATACTGGCTGAATTTTTGTTTTCAAATAGCAATCAGTTAAAAATTAAATATCGATGACATTTGGTTTCAACTAAACGGCGCCGTACAGACTTGCCATACAGCGCGCTTAACGATCGATTTATTGCGAAATTAATTTGGAGACAACTTTATTTTCAGACGTGGTCCTGTTAACTGGCCTCCTCATTCGTGCGATTTAACGCGCCTGGATTATTTTTTTACTCTTGAAGCATTGGAATCCAATATCATGCCACCATAGACGCCATGCGGCCACATTTATTGAAAAAAATAGTCGAAAATTGAACTGATCGAAAGGAGCATGTAACTTGTAGTCGCGGGGAATATATGAATATATGCCAGAAATCATATTCAAAAAAGAAATGCCATGAAATTATTTAACAGATTATAATAAAAAAATTTCATTCCAACAATATTTCTGTGTTGTATTATCATTTTAAGTTCATGCAGCTAAAAAAAACACCCTATATAAGAGATAGTTTGTGCAAATAGTTAGGTCACTTGTTTTCAGAACACGAAAGAAAGTACTTATTTCAACCAAGTATACTGATAAATGTTCTAATAGTTAGGAAAGTATTTTTCGATAAAATTTTACCGCTCTTAAACAATTCTGCAAGAAGGCTTTTTACATCTGCCACGTTTTGATTAATTGGTGGAAATTTAACACCGTCATTATTGATTAAGGGTTCTCAATATATTTGTTAAGAAATGAATTTTATGTTACCATTTCTAGGAAGCATATTGGGGAAATGCTCCCTAAATATTTTCAGTACATCCTAACAACTGTATTTTTTTTATGTTGTTGACATCACTTACGGTTCTCCACTTCCTTGGCCAAGATCAGAGGCTACGAGACGACATATAATAATATGTAGCTTAGCTTTAAGATAAGCCTTCATTACTGAGACAATTTATGTTATTTTTATTTTCTTTTCACCTCTCTGATAAAGATGCGGTAATTAAATTTCTTTGTAGTATTATCATTTACTGATATATACGGAAAACCTTAAGTTGTATTTTCTTCCTTGGGTTTCGTAGATTGCTGAGTGAGTTTCATTTCATCTGTAATAATTAACTTTGGTAAAAATGCGTAGTTGGTAGTATAATGTGTAGAGAATTGACATCGTTCTTGTATAAAAATGTGTAAGCTATCTTAAAGTTAGCAAAAACTGTCTTTCGAAAACTGTACAAAAATTTGTCTTTAATTTTGTGAAAAAGCTTAAAAGCCTTTGCTTTTTTGTATTGAACTCCATTAATTTGTGGTTTAAAATTATTTGTTTTATTTCTTTCATTCATTCCTTCTCAATTGAATTTCGTTATTTTTCAATCCATGGATTCTGTTTTGAGGAGTAGTTTTGAAGTTAACTCCACAGCTGGTTGACAATCAAATAAATTTGGGACGATGTGTCCTGAATATTAAATTTAAATTCCTCCTTGTTTGCGCAGTAGCAATCAAATAATTCGAAATGTCTTAATAGGAAAATAAATTGAATTCAATGAAAAATAACAATGAACAAATTAAAATAATACAGAAAAAACATATTTATGGAATTTTGAATAGAAGAGGCGTAGGAGGTATGGGAGGTGCGGTTCGCAGGTAAAAGAAGAAATTATAATAATAAAAGTTTTTCTTTAATAAATTAAGAACTTTCTCGACGCACAGTTTTGTTCTGAATCCTTGCACGCTTACTTAACATATACTCAAAACTACTGTTAACTAACTACTACTGTTCGTATACTTATGTATAAATACATAATTACATAATTATGTTTCTGTACTCGTATATATTATGAGTAGATATGTCTATGCATATATAGAACGGGTTCAGAAAATCTTGCATTTTTGTTGGGAAACAACTTTTGAAAATGTGTGAAAAGTGCACAATACACTGACGTTACATAAAATTCCAACTTCATAATTTTGGCATGTGTATATTTAATAAACTCTATTTTATGTTACCCACTATCTTATGCCGTAGTTCTTATTCGGGTAGACATAGATACACAATAACAGGGCATGCTTTCACCTTACCCCCCACACATAAATGTATGTATAAATAACATTAATATTCTGTAGCTTTTTCTACTGGGAAATAGCTAAACTTTTGGCATAATATTATAATTAATTAATGCTGCTTCTTCGGCAGAAGCATCCTTGAAAGTGTAAAAAAGGACAAGACTCTAGCGGTAGCAACTTCAAGTATAACATGTGTGTTTTCATAAAAAATTGCATATAAATTATAAAAAATACATGCTCGAATTTAAAATTCTTCATGAAGAAATTAAACTTCATTTTGACATTTAATTAGGAAAAGTTTTCCCATTTTTTATTATATTTTCATGCTTTTCCATACTTTCAGGAGTTTTAAGAGCAACAAGTTTTTGTTTCAAAAATGAATCCGTCGATGGGGCAGGTGTAATTAATATTTACTACAATTTTCAAATATAAATTTACAAATTTACAAATATAAATTATTTTATTTTATTATTATTTCATTCAGATATATTTCTGAATATTCTGGATATTTCAGTCTAGTACATTTTCAATGCTTTTCCATTCAAAGTGCGTAAATTATAGAACAGGTTATGATTCATGTTTTCAATGTTTGTTGAAGTGCGATTAATTATGTGAGAGTGAAAGAAATCGTTTTCAGTATTAACCGATATTATTTATTATTATTAATATTTAAGTTTTGCTCGACGTCGATTTCACGCTGCCCTTATATTGGGCGCAAGCTACTTACTTACTAACTTATTTGGCTATTACAGATGTGAGTCGTCCTTGGCCTCTTCGAGTAACCTCCGTCAGCCAGCCCGATTAGTTACTTGCTGTCATCAGTTGGTTATACCGAGCGCCCTCAAATCGTTGGTCAGCTGGTCCTTCCACCGAAGACGCCGACGTCCTCTATCGCGTTTTTCACCTGCGGGTACCAAATCAAACACCTTTCTAACCGAAGCACTTTCTTCTATTCGCACGACATGATCAAACCAGCGAAGCCAAGGAATTTTTTTGCTCTTAACTATGTCAATATCGCAGTATAGTTTATACAGCTCATCATTCCATCTAATTCGATACTTGTCGCTAACACGTAAGGAAGCATAGATCTTCCGAAGAATTTTTCTCTCGAATTCTCCTTAACGCTGTTCCTAACGCTGGTTCCTAAATAAACAAAGGCTTTCGCAACTTCGAACTTATAATTGTCAACAGTGACGTGGGTCCCAAACGCTCAGGAGATTTGTTTGTTGACAGTAAGTACTTTGTTTTGTCTTCATTTATCACATATATCTGCGTTGCATGTGGTGACTTTCACCCCACTAAGGACTATACATCAAATAAAAAGGACCCAGTTACAAAAATTGTGGAGGAAAGCGAAAACTGTTGAGGTAACCACACTGCTTATTATAAAGGATGTGTAGTATATATTATCGAAAAACAAATAATGTTTCCAGCATTGCGTCCCACCACAACCTGTTCAAACGCAATCTCAGCCAAATGCTCCATCCTACTCCAACAATGGAGTCCATTAATGCAATGATAATTTGCTACTGGAATGCTAACGGTTTAAGCCAACATAAAAATAAACTTGTTTTGTTTTTACAATCACATCAAATTGACGTCATGCTTATTTCAGAAACCCATTTTAACGAAAAAAGCTACTTTAAAATACCTGGTTACAATACTCTACGATACAAAACGCCCCAGTAGAAGAGCAAGAAAAGGATCTGCTGTCCTCATAAAAAATAACGTTAAACATTTCCTGACTCACAACCTTGAAGCAGAATATATACAGGCGCAAGCATATGCCTAGAAGAGTACATAAAACGTCTGACTATAACCGCAATTTATTGCCCAACAAGGTATAAAATAACGGAACAGCAAATTTGAAGAATATTTTGCAAATTCACATATTAACATCGACACTTCTCTAAAATCAAATGATGAAATAGACAAGAGAGTATAGGACTTCACAGGTCTACTACAGCAAGCCGCTCGAATATCAACCCCAGCCTCAACACCCCACAAACCAATAAACTACCACACATTGAACAAAATCGCACCAAAGATCCCCTCGAATTAAAAAATAACTTAGAACCTTACGAAAGCACTCCAAGGATAACTTAAAGAAAAAAATCGCATAGAATACAAAAATTTTATTTCACACTTGTCTCCAACGCAAACAACAAACTACTCTCTTTGGAAAGCCACCAAACTCATAAAGAAGCCCGTTATACAAAGATCACTCCTCCGACTCCTAGATGGAAACTGGGCTAAAGGCGATGAAAAAAAGTATACTGCAGATGACCATTAATAGGTATTTACCCCAAACTATTTTACTTTTACAAAACTAGACCCTCTGCCTTCGCTCACACAAAGCGACAATATGACTATTTGCTTCTATAAAAAACCACTAAAAAACGAAATCAAAAATTTAAATACCAAAAAAGTCCCAGGTTACGACCTAATAACAGCGACGAAAATGTTAAAAGAGATCCCAGAAATCGCCAAAGATCAGCTACTTTTCATTTATAACGCTATTCTAAGAACTACGTATTTTCCAAACGACTGGAAGCTATCAAAAATCATGATGATATCAAAGCCCTGAAAAGACTTCACTCAAGTCACCTCATATCGACCCATAAGTTTACTCCCATTTCTGTCAAAATTATTTGAAAAACTTTTTATAAAACAGCTGATGCCCTACAAAAATAAAAAAATAATAATACATAACCACCAATTTGGATATAGAGAAAAGCACAACACAATTGAACAAGTACACCGCATAGTACGAGCAATTAAGGAAACATTTGAGAAGAGGCGGTATTGTTCAGGCGTCTTTCTAGACGTAACTCAAGCTTTCAACAAAGTTTGGCACGAAAGATTGTTTTGGAAATTGAAAAACATTTACCTTACAATATATCCTCACTTATCAAAAACTAACTCTCAAAAAGAAGATTTGTTATAAAACAAAATTCTTTTGTTTCCAATGCATTCCCCATTATGACCGGTGTACCCCAAGGTAGTGTACTGGGCCCCTTGCTCTATCTAATTTTCAACATTTGCGGACGACACTGCCATCCTCACCTATAGCGACGATCCATTTACAGCAACAGAATCTGTTCAAGATCACCTCAACAAATTGCAGAAATGGTTCGATTTCTAATGAATAAAAGTTAACGAATCGAAAAATGCACACATAACCTTCACTCTACGACGAGATACGTGCCCTGTACGTCGTATTAATGGGAAAGTAATACCCCAACCGCAATGACACAAAATACTTAGGAGTGCACCTCGAATGAGGTGCATTCTTACTCGCTTATTTGGAAAAAGCATATATGTAGAAACTAAACTGACTGATACACGAAAATTGTAAACTTAATCTCACCCATTAAGTGCAATTTTACAATACAATAATAAAAACCATATGGACCTACGGAATTGAACTCTGGAGCTCTGTTTCTCCATCAAACATTGAAAAATTATAAAGAGCTCAATCAAAAATCCTCTGGCAAATAGTCGGTGCCCCCTGGTATATAAAAACGAGAATATTCATAGAGATCTTCGAATTAACACAGTCACAGATGAAATTGACAGCAACACACAAAAGTACAAAATCAAACTCAGGAACCACCAAAACCCACTTGCAAACAAACTTATCCAAAGCACTGGAACCCAGCGAATCAGAAGAAACTATATAAATCCGACTATTCAAGAATAATGCCCGACATAGAAACGAAATTGAACGAAGTTTTGCCTAAGGACAATTAATTATCTATTTTTTTTTTTATTTAAATACAGCAGTTAGCAGCGATAATTTATTGTTCGTTCTAAGTTGATTTTTAGAAGATTCAACAAAAAGCAAAATAAAATTAAAAAAAAAAAAATTTATCACAAGTTCCATTTGCTTCGCTTGTTTTTCTAAGTTGACGGCGCGGGTGTTTAGGCCAATGATGTCAATATCATCGGCATACGCCAGCAGCATCACACTTTTGTAGAATATTGTGCCAGTGCGGTTTAAATCTGCTGCTCGAATTGTCGTTTCCAACGTTAGGTTAAAGTGGTCACACGACAATGAGTCACCCTGTCTGGAACCTCGTTTGGTATCAAACCGGTCAGAGAGGTTTTTCCCGATTCGATGGGGCTGGTGGTATTGCTTAACGTCATTTTACATAGCCGTATATGTTTTGCTGGGATACCAAATTCAGACATAGCGGCATAAAGAGTGCTTCTAGTCGATACAAGCAGTTTTGAAATAACAGGCTTTTGATTTCTTGGTAGAATTTTCAAGCCACATTCATATCGTCCAGCTTCTCAAGCTCTTCGTACTCACGTCTTTCTGCTTCCTTCTTTTTTCGCCTGAAAAGATGTTTCTGTTCCCTTCTTTTTTGCCAATATCGTTCTTTAGAGCGCGCGCCGCAACTGACCGCAGGTTGGCTTGATATGCTCCGTCTTTCTTTGTCTACGGTTATAGCCGATCACTTCTTCTGCAGCGGCACGCATATAGTTGGAGATGTGGTTGCATTGCGGGGATATATCGGTTTTTTCAGATAAATTTTCAAGATACTGGGAGAGTCGAGTAGTCATTAGCTGTCTGTTGTCACACATAAACGTCTGCTGATCTGGGCTGCAACAAGATAATGATCCGAGTCGATGTTGATTCTTCGGATAGTACGTACATCCAAGACACTGCAACCATGCTTTCCGTCTATCACAACTTACCGCAAATCTGACTTCAAATTCGTGATTTGTTGCATGTCAGCTGTGGTAGATGTCACAATGTTTTCGTTTAGAGCATCCTTGTTCCGGTTATCGCATTTCCTAGAGGGCGGTAATGTTAACCTTATATATCTTGAGAACATTAATCAGCTGTATAGATGCACCTTCTCTGTAAAGAGTTCGGACATTCCAGGTGCATATTTTTAAATTGTGTTCCTTATAACGTTTGGGATTGTCGTTGTGATCAGGTACTTTTGATCTGTTGGTCATGAATCTACCAAATCTCGCTATTCACGCTCTCGATATTCAGTGTAAAATGCAGCATGAAAATATAACAATTTATTCTAATTCCAATAGACCGAATAAATGAATGTTTATTTGAGGGCTTGCACTGGTATTTATATAAAAACGTGTTATGTAATAATGTTGTGTTATTTATATCTTATATACATGTAAGCGAAATGGCGTTTGAATTTAATGCTAAATCCGATTGATTTATATATAAAATATATATTTTAACGAAGATTATTGCTTATATAATTATGTGAAGTATATATAAAATTATTTTTTAAAAATATTATACTGAATAAAATATTTTTTAAGTAGAACTTAATGATTACTTAATTATATATAATTAAAATTAAAAATAAAAAAATTAATATTAGTTGTGATATAATTTTTAAAATTTAATTTAATGAAATTTAGTGCATAAACGCAAAGGGTGAAGTTTATGTTAAGTTATTTCTTTAAATTATTTACCCATTTAACCATTAAAAATAACCATTTTAATAGACTAAATCTTTTCTGAAACATATGATTAGTTATTTTTACAAGACAAAATATTTTAAGGTTCTATCATTCACAGAGCTTGAGATGTAGTCCTTTAAAAAGTTGTCTTAAATCTCAACTTTTAAAACCCCATGGATTAATATAACATAGGAGAAAAATTTAAAAATTATTTTCCGAGATACGGATACTCTTTAAACACTCTTAAAATAAGAAGAAGAAGAAGAAGAAGAAGAAGAAGAAAAAGATAACGACGTCAGTTTTTGTCGAAATTCTTTTCGGGTGCAAAATAATAACCCAAATACAGTGAGTAACCAATCAAAGTATGAGTTACTCTTGTCTAAATACAAGAATTATATAACATGTTTTTTAGAGCTAAAGTTATAACACAAAGTATGCAATCCTCATAGCACGTTTCCATTTCACTTCCAGTTGGAAATTTCCAAATTTATTAACGCTAAGTCGTCTCAAGTCAATTTTTATCTCATTATGCCGAAGGAATTCAAGTGGATCTGTTTTACTTTTCGCAACAGTATTCATGTACCGCCATTTGAGTGTGCCTTGATAATATACAAAAATATGGCAAGTGGTTTGACGAACTGTTATCAAAAATCTACTTGGGACTGATTTTGGACTTCTTGACTCTAAAATTCATGTGTCACATTTTTAGTGGATTTCTTATCGAAATAGTGAGTAGTTTGTAGACTTTACTAAGAAGTGATATACGGCCGCAATTTGAACATTTAGGACCGTTAGTTTTTTATGGATAGGAACTGGTATTATGGAACAACTGAGAAATACAGTTTCTAGTTTATTGGATTAACTTCAATATCTTTACTATTAGTGCAGTTTTGTCATCACTTGTCTTTTTGCATTAAATCATTTAAGAAAAGTCCTTCTATTATTTGAAGTACAAATTAAACTCATTGTAAAATTTCACATTTTTGAATAGTTTGTGTATAAAGTAAACAATTTGAGTAAACAATAATTATAAATTATTACTTACTTCAGAAAAAGTAGGCAATATTTACAGTTTGTAAAACTAAAAGCTTTTAAATTATATAAAAATATTTAATATAGAAAAATCGAATAATTTTTTACAAAACCCGTAGCAATACTAGGAATTTAAGGCCGATACTAAAAAATTCCATAAATATTCGCTGTATCAATAGAAACTGCTCTGAACGGCACAAACACATTTCCTAACACATACTCTAATAGACACGTCGATACAGAGATACAAATGCCAACATAAAATATACAAGATAATCTCTTATTTTATATTGTACATTGTATATTGTATATTGTGTAGTTGTGACCATAGCAGTAGGTCTAAGTATCCATGTAACTCCTCACATATGAGTTTGCATTTGTTTGCAAAGCATATTTTAGATATTTTTTTGCTGAGATACTTTTTGGTTAGCAGTTGTGTTTTGCGTTTTGTTTTGTAAATTTTGATATTTTATATCTCAACATAAATACATTCTTTTATGACATTTTTCAGTGGCGCTTGTTTACCCAAAATATTTTTTATTAGATTTTTATTTTTCAGTCACTCACCATGCACTTCAAAATGCTTGTTGTAGAGTGAAAGTCAAATAGCGGGACGGGGTAGGAGGAATGCTGTAATATAGTTAACGTTTGTAAGCTGCAGCTTCAATAAAAATATTTTGACACAAATAACTATAAATAAATCCGTGTTTGGCGCGATACATAGATACAAATACACAATAAATGGTGTACGTAGCTACTAGATACATTTACCTTTATGCTGTCAATAATATTTATTGCAATTTTACTTTTTTTTTTTTGTTTTTTGCTTGTTGTTTGTTTTGTGTGATTTTGTGTAATTTTTTATTGCAATAAAAAATTAAATAAAATATTTTTCTATCAAATAAAATATGAACTTTTTGCTGTTACTTTTGAAATGCAAAAGTACAGAATTTTTTTTTAAATTAAATTCAATAAATTTTTATGTATATATATTTTTATTTTTTTAAATCACATACGTTTTTTTTTAATTTTTATATTTATAAAGCAAAAACATATGTACAAACAATTTAACTTACCAGATTCTTTTAATCCTCCGAGCGCATTAAATTGAATTAGACATACTCAACAGTTTGCCAAATAAAAATCAATTAAATATTAAAAAAATATTTTATTTAAATAAAATATAGTAAAACTATAAAGAGTGTATATTTATTTTGTTAAATAATAAAATAGTAACGAGTAGAAAATTAAACATAATAATTTTCGTGGAGCAAGAAGAAAATGAAATTATTATAATAAATTTTAAATTACTTAAAAAAAATATATAAAATTTTATTAAAACATACTTGCAGTTATAAATGTGTATCTTAGCATTCTTCTATATGTATATACATATATGTTATATATCTGTGTGTATTTATGAGTATGTATGCATTTGTGCAATAGTTAAATGCACAATTTACTTTTGGCAGTTGTCAGGTTTTCCAGCAATCAATTAAACTTCAAATTTAATTAAAAACGCGTTTTACTTCTAGCAAATCAAATTAAAAATTTATTAACGTAAATATTGGAATATATAATAAAATAAATCAAGTTTATGAGACCGCTTTACAGTTGTTAATTAACTAAATAGTGAAATACTAGGATATGAATAAAATAATACGGGATAATGGTAAAGTGTGTAATATGTGTGTAATTCGTTTACACTCCAGAAGGAAGTGTTACTTTATTTAAGGTAGTTATTTACAATATTTACATTTTATGTTTCAACTATTCATATGTTCGGACGAGATGTTCGAAAACATGTAGGCGTGTAGACGCCACATATGTTTTAACCAGTCTAGCCGTAATTTTTTCTTTCAGAGTAGCAAAAAAATATTCGAAATTTACAAAGAAAACATGTGAAGCAACAACAATGCTCTTACAACCTTAAGACATACTTCAAGCAAAGAAGATAAAGAAAAGAAACTGAGAGTTACTCGAAAAATTGTGTATAAATTTTTCTGGATTATTCAAAAAATATTCAAAAATTTTGTGTAATGAGGTGAAAATATTACGCAGTACAATAACAAAAAGCCTAATGCTACATAATGGCGCGTGAATATTTTCCCCACCCGGACCCTGCTACTTTGCCCACCCGGTCCCTACTCACCACGATATTTGCTAAAGTAAGAGAGGTTTCTGAGAAATTTCGTTGTTTGTTTTGGTTTTTTGACATTAAAAATCCGTTACGAGAAAATGCGCCAAAGTTGCAATTAAGTGCACAAATACCACATTACTAAAAGAAAAATAAGGCGGAATTTGTTTTCAATTATAAAAGCATTAAAAAAGGTAATTATTCCAGAAAAATATATGAATTATTAGTTAATAAAAATTTATTTACAATCGAAAAGAAAGTGCGTACTTGGATGTTTAAATTTCAAACATCTCTATATTTTTCCAAAGGATTATCGAAGGTATATTATTAATTAAAAATAACGGTAATTTATTGTTGTAGAATAAAATAAAAACATAAATGTATTAACACATTAGAAACTTAGATGTGTGCCTAATTAGTGTGTATAATAAACTACGAATTAAGTTGTGCTTTTATTTTTTATTTTTTCCATGATATACTAATAATTATAAAAAAGGAAAAATCCTGAAGAGAAATTAATATTATTAATTATACTTTGATTGAGTGTTGTTATTATATATACATATATTGAAAAATTAGAATCACAATTTTCGGATCAGTTCGATAGCAATTGCTATAAATTAGGTTTAGCGCAACATTTATTTAATAAATTAGAAAACGTTCATCCCTATATATGTTGCTCTAATTGCAAAATTGAAACTCTTCTATCTTTTTTCATTAAAGTAAGAATTTACTTCATTTTAAAATATTTCAATCGAGATAATAAAGTGTCGAATTTTAAATATAAAGAATTATGCTTTCAACACTTATAAACAGCACAAAAATGTTCATACTCTTTAAGTGATTTTTTGCTTAAACAAAAAATATTTCAGTTTTAATTTTATAATTTATTAAATTTATTTATAATTTATCTTTAATTTAATAGTTCCTTATTATTTTTGGTTTAATATTAAATATTTTTAAAATAGTAATATTATTTTGTATATATTAAGTTATTCTAAATTGTATTTACATAAAATTGTATATTTGTTAAATAAAATATTTTGGTGGATAGGCCTATTGGGGAACCGAACACCTAAAACTCGGTAACACGCCAGCAAGCATACCTCTTAGGTGATGCGGAAAATGCTTATATATTTAATATTTCTTCTAACACTATGCGATGAAATTGATCCTTATTCTAAACAATGTTGTTATTAACTAATTAAGAATTTCTTGAATTTCATATGCAAAAAACATTTCACCTTACTGAAAGGATTGCTTAAAACTACAAAAAATATGTAGTAGTAAACAGTATATACATTTTTACGATTTTCTATATTGAAAAAATTTGATGCACAAGCAAAAATTGTATTACAATATACCAAACTTTTTTTGAATTTTAAAAAATTATATTAATATTAATCTTCTTAAAACAAAATATTAAAACAATGCAACCTAATACTCGAAATGTATGAACACATACTAACTTTTCTATTAGATGCTCAGCATACATATAAATATAGTACGTATATGTGCAACATGATTAAAAAAACTTTTATTTTAATAAATACGATTCAATTTTTTTGACTTTATTAAAACAATTGCATGACTAATTATATATACATATTTACATATATCAATAATAGCTACTTTATATTTACTATTGATTTTAGTTTACCAATTCTTCATTTATATTTGATTTATATAGCGCATTTAAAACTTTTATGTAAATTGAAGTAAAACTGATATAAAAAATCATGCCTATATTTACTCATTATAATCGTATTAATATATACAATGGATTTTCCAAGAACAATAATTTATACTATTTCTTCTAATTAGAAGAAATGGCTACATGCTAATATGCAACCACAAATGTAGTAAATATTTAAGTTATAAGCCACACCGTTTTTAATATTTGACAATTCTGGTATGGTAAATAAGTAAAAGAGATTTTCTTTGCGATATTACACAAAGAGGCACCATTATTCAAAATTTCCTCTCAGTTTCTTTTCTTTATCTTCTTTGCTTCAGAGCTTCCGAATACACCCAATATTACACTCAGAGTAAATGGCTTTTCTGTTTTTTGATAGCTATTGTATATTTTCAGGCTTTAAGTAAACATCATTTGAAAATGATTTGCTTCATTTTCAAATACAATTTTCCGTATTCATTTCAATAAAAAAATTCAATTATTTTCGTTTGACATTTCTGTCTCAAGTGAAATTCAATAAATTTTGTTGAATTTCGAAGTTTCGTTTTTTGAAATGTATTCTTTGGTTTTGCGCATAATGAAGAGCAAAATAGACTTCACGTCAGCTATTTTTCTTTGGTTGCCTGTAAACTCTTTCGTCAGCTGAGTGTATAGTAAATAAATAAAACTAAAACGGTGAATTGCTGTTGCAGACAATCCGTAAACATTTATAATTTATATTAAAAGAGTAAAGCAGAAATGATGATGCCATCAATAAGTACGATTGTGGCCAGTGTTTTTATCGCTTTCATCTGCCATTCTATTTGGATGATGTCCGAACTTTTTACTAAACTTAAGTGCTCTGAGGAGCCGTGCTACATCTCGTTCTTGTCGGGAAAGCCTCGCTTACAATTAGCGCTTTTTACATCAACGAGTTCAAATCCAATTTCAACAGAAGTAACAAAAATTTTCAGCTCAAATAATTTTGATTATTGGCATCCATTTAATCATGATTTTAACCTGGACATTCCACTCAAAACTCGACGAAACGGTACACTTTATATGCAAGTAAATGTTCTCTATTTATGTTTAATTTCCCTGATTATACAATTATTGTTTGTTAAGGTTGTATTAGCTTTGGAGGGTGAACCTTTGGAATGGAAATCTCTTCGTAGGGATGGTCCTACAATTATTCACAGCATGAGAATAACTGAATATATGGTACCTCAAGTAACTGCATTTAATTTGCTTGGTGAACAAGTAAGCTAAAACTTACCTCAACTGCCTCAAAATTTTATTAACATTTAATCTCATTAACAAATAATAGGATCACACAGTGAAAGCAGAAAAATTGGCTAAAGGCAACGCTAACTCATCGCTGAAACCAATCACTCATATTATGCCGAGTGTGCATGTAGCCTTACTTACAGACATATTTTCTTTATCACCAAAAGACGTTGCGCCAGAGATGGCAAATTTAATACATGTTAATCGAAATCGGCAGGTGTTACCGATAATGAAGACTGATTTCTTTAATTCGTATCAAAAAGACCTGGTTAAAGTTACTAAAAATACGACGGAATTTGCTCTTACCTTTCACTTCAAACCCATTGGCATTGGTAAATTACGTTTGTTGTTAATATTTGAACATGCTATGAATATGATGCAATCAATTGGGCTTTCCAAAAGTGACATTGATGATGTCAAAAACATGTTTTCTGATACGAATATGTATTTATTATGTAGTACAATGTTGGTGGCAAGTATACATGTAAGTTTTGCAAATGGAAATGAAAAACGATGTATTTTGTGAACATTTCTTAATTTCAGCTGCTCTTCGACATATTAGCTTTTAAAAATGAAGTTCATTTTTGGCGGAAAAAGGAGTCTTATGAAGGATTGTCTAAACGAACTATTTTGTGGCGTGCATTTTCACAAGTAATTATTTTATTGTATTTGCTAGATGAAAAAACATCGCTTCTCGTACTTTTGCCAGCCGGCACCTCAGTATTACTTGAAATGTGGAAGTGTAAAAAAATATTTAAAATTATTTTAAATTTTAGAGGCATAAGTAGGCAACAATATGAAGACAAGTCCAGTGCAGTTGAAGGGTCTGCCGAAAAAAAAACCGAAGAATTTGATAAAGAAGGCATGAAGTATTTAAGTTATTTATTATATCCACTGTGTATTGGGGGAGCAATATACTCTCTTTTATATCAACCACATAAAAGTTGGTATTCGTGGACACTGCATTCACTTGTGAACGGAGTTTATGCGTTTGGGTTTTTATTTATGTTGCCCCAACTTTTTATAAATTATAAATTGAAATCTGTAGCTGCATTACCTTGGCGTGCGTTCACATATAAAGCATTCAATACCTTCATAGACGATTTCTTCGCTTTTATAATAACTATGCCTACTGCTCATCGGGTTGCATGTTTACGTGATGATGTTGTGTTTCTAATTTATCTTTATCAACGTTGGTTGTATCCAGTTGATAAAAATCGGATTGATTCCGAAATATGTATTGAAAACACAACTGAGACTGAAGTATCATTGAATAATGATGACATAAAGACAAAAAAAGATAAATAAGTACATTCCAATATTTAATTATTATTTTATTTAAGATAAAATATTTATTAATATGGTATATTTCTGATTTAAGAATCCTATGTATGCATAACTATTTATTTCAAGTTCGATATGCAGTTTTTATTTTTTTATATGTAAAATGATGGTCCTTAGTCAAGAATTAAGTGATTCTTACTACAATATAAATGTAATTTGGGAGCTTTCCATATAAAAATAAATCAAATTTTATTTAAACAAAAATTTTGCTCCAAGTTGTTGTTATTGTAGTAGTAACCCACTGGAGTAAGCAAATAAGCAAATAATATGAAAGGATATACAAGACGTTTACATTAAACTTACAGTCAAGCGTTTTAGTTTCGAAGTTATGAGTGAAGTTTAAAAGAAGTCATGTTCCGCCTAATGTCATCATTGCGCATTTGGTCCCGACAAGTGAAGACAGCTATTGAGCGCAGAGTGTGCATTTGAGTCTTTTCATACGATGGCTCACGCTCACGAGCGAGCCCAATTTCAGAGCTCACGCTCGTGAGCAAGAGTGCGAACTGAGGCTCATGAGACCTCATGCGCTGCTTACAAGAAGGTGCTACATTGGGGTGCCATTAAGGTATATGGGCAATTTTTTTTTAGAAAAATTGGTTGACGGCAGCTCCCAGATCGGTTCATTTTACTAAAAAAATAATCTGTGTAAAATTTTAGTTCAATTGGGTAAGTGGAAATGGTGCCCCAAAGATTGGAAAATAACGATTTTTTCCATAAAATTCATCTTTGATTGCTTATATCTCCGACATATTTAATTTTACATAGAAACTGTCTTCCTAAAAGTTATAAAATAAACAATTCACTCATACAAAGTTTTTCTGTATATCTGAACAATATAGGGTTTAAACGGTCGCTTTGTCGAATTCCAGAAGCAACGGGCAGCAGAAGCACAATGCACAGTAACATTTTAAAACATATTTCGAATTTGTTGCATCTTCAAAAATACCAAAAATCTCAACATGGATGTACATGCATAATAACAATAATAGTTATATTTCCTCTTAAAGTATAAAAATGTAAATTTTTTAAAATTTACAACAACAACACGTTACTAAAATTTTTATTTTTGTATTCATCTGAGAAAAGACTGTGTTGTATCTAAGTGAGTTTACTAATACATAATCTTCTTTATATAGAGTTTATATTTATAGCTCTATATTTCTATATATTTTTTCTTGTCAGGTCTCTTTAACAATTCATCACAAAATATTGTGAACTTTTGTGTTATAACCTCTGTATTCCGTTTACTTAGCCCGTTCGAAACAATCATCTGCTTATATTATGTATTAATTAAATATTTATTTAAGTTTTATTTTACAAAGATGTACAATGTGTTTATAAATTAAAGCATTTATATCAAATTGAAGTTAGTACATATGACATGAGTCGTATTCACAAATAGCAAGCATTTGTGTCCTTTGGAATAAATTATTAATAATATAATATTTGTCGGAGAATTTAAATGAGAAATGTAAAGCTATAAAAAATTTTAAAGTGAAAAATGAAAATGATTGATAAATAGATTTCGTTCTTATAAGATTATCACGATTATACATATGAGAGAATATTATGATTTAAGTAGTCGAATAAATCTATTTACAAAAAAAATTTAATTTGTTTTAATGAACATTAATCCTATTCCGAAGAGTATTCTGAGGCAATAAGTTAAGCGATACGCTTCTTTCGACTAGGAGACAATATTTTCAGCATAGTAACAACAGGCGCTTCAAATGATATCGAAACAATAAAAGAAAGTAGATATGACGCTACAACTAATCCGAAAAACATCACAACCTGTAAGGAATATAAAAATTTAAGATCTTAATATAAATATTTTCAAATATTGATAATTTTTTTACCATTGTGTCGCCGCCAAGGTGCAGTGGTGCATCTGAATTTAGCGCCATTGATCGTATGACAATTGGGTGCACTAAGTATGCACAATAAGTCACTCTGGAAAAAGGATATAGCCAGGATGCAGATAAAAATGTGTTTATGTAACCTCCGTATCCAGTTGAACACGCTATTGTGATCCAAGCTAGTGATAGTGCCCACGCTGAATGACTTAGCGAACTGTACGCCGCAGCAATAAGTCGAGATAGTTGTGCGCGATAAAGTCCAAATATTAATACAAAAAGATTTAACATTGCTAATATCCATCCCGTAGCTACTGTGAGTTTATGTAAACGCAATTTGCAGTTTGTTCGAAATAGTATCCAACCAACTGCCATACCTATTAAGTAAGGACCCAATCTAGTCCAGGGTTTGTCGTATATTTTGTCGAAAAGTGCTAAGGGGTCGTCGGTATCAGGACGATGATTGTTACTAAATGCAATAACTGCAGTTGTAATCCACGAAGACACCAGAAATACAATTGTGGTGAATGCCGAAAATTTAAAATGACGCACACCAATAATAAGGATCACCACTCCAATAATATAAAACTGTGTATCGTTCGCCAAGTACCAACTCCATAACATGCACTACAATATAACAATATATTATAATAAAAAAAAATTGATATTATTTTACAAACCATATCATCAACAGGAAACAATGTGTTTATATAGAGTAAGTTACGCCACCAATATTGAGGACAAGTAATGTGGTCCATAGTGGGAGGGTCAAAGATGGAGTATGTTGCTAAATATTTCATTGTTACTTGCACTACGCCTAATACAAACATATATGGTGCTGTTAACCTTTTGAAATTAAAATAATATTTAGTTGTTTAATTTATTATTTTATGATAACCTACCTCATAAATCTGTATGCTACCAACCCCATGAAGTGTGCGAATCCTGCGGAAAGCTCATTTTTACCCTGGGTAAGTTTATTTAATTTTCCTTTGGCGTTTGTACGAAAATATAAATACGATATGAGGAAGCCACTGATAAAGAAGAATGTGTCTACACTAAATGGGCCATTAGTTATCGCTTGAAAGAAAAAATTTTGTTCTACTTCCTTCCGCATTCCCATATTATCAGAATACTTAAATACAACGATGCAGGTATGCCCCAGGATAACCCACGCCATCGAAAGAGCACGCAGACCATGAATAGAGGGAATTGTATCTGATCCAACATTTCTGTCACAAATTGCGTTAAAATTAGTTACAGTTGAAAACGAAAGTAATATTTCTGAATATACACTAAGTTTTTCAGATTCATGTAAATGGCCTTCTAGATGTTCGTCAGAAGTACTGTTGCTGCCACTCGCCTCTTCTTCTTTGTGTGGTAAGTTTAGAACAATATTTAATTCATTGAGTGATTCCTTCTTAAGAGAGTCATGCGCTATGGAATCACTGTAATCAGACGATGCACAGCCAATGCCAGAAGAAGTTTCGCTGCTGTTCATCATTTCTTTGTCCTGTCGCCGAAGGGCTTCTTTCAGTTTTTGCGTTAAATAGATCTCATAGAAT
>NC_051847.1:116683950-116701284 GCF_002237135.1 Teleopsis dalmanni
CATGCAATCGAAATGTGTATTTCTGTTACAAAAAAATGGGAACCAAAATGTAAATTTCTATTCCTGATTCTTCAGCACGTATGTTTGGAGCGATCTATCATCGTTACCTTGCTGATAGTCTCGATTGCGATTTTGTTTCGCTTTTCATTACCGGAGAAGTGTGATGTATGCTGGTGTCTTGTTCAGCATATATCAAACAAAATAGTTTCTTTATTAAAATATTCGCACGATAGACAACACATCGCGCGAATTGTTCTCAGCAATAGTAAAAATTGTACAAACATTTGATTTGTTCGTACAAGCACGTAAGAAAAATTCGCATGTAATATAATTGCAGCCAAAAGGTATTTAGAACAAATGCAATTAATTTGAATTAATAGAAAAAAGTTTGTTTCGAAAACACGGAAAAAATGTATACACACATTATTTAAAATAAAAAGAAAAAATGTTTAATTGGAATAAAAAATATGTAATATATAATACTTTGAATGAGAGTATTAAACAAACCATAACAATATCAAAAGCCAATATCAAAAACATTTTTGTGTACATTTGGCATTGTAAGAATAATTTTCCATTTAATATTAAGCACTCGTTTAATGGTTTTTTATATTTTATGTAATCCACATCTCTTTTTAACTATTTAATAATAATATTAAAAACTGTTTTCTTTTGACATTATTAGAATAATTATCTTTTTTTTTTAATTTCAATCAATCTCTGTCTGGTTTCATACAATTCATTTAATCCATTTATCTATATAAATCTTAAAAATATTTAATATAGGAATAATTTTTCTTTCTAATTACTTTTTTCACACCTTAACAATGAAATATTATATTTTTAAACAATTTGTGTTGAATTGGAAATATGTAATTAGCAAAGTAGTAACTAAATTTCATTTAGTTTCATTAATTACAATTAAGCAAAATGACCAGCTGTAATGCCTATTTTTATTAACTGCGATATTTCTATATATTGCAATGAATCAGTTCCTGCTTGAACGGGCTAGAAGGGTTACTATAGTATAATATACGCCTAGTGTACGATTTTATAATAGATGAAAAACAATTTAAGTTGGCATTTATTTTTTAAATTTATTAAACATAGCCTAATTTTATTTTGTTGACATTTTCCAACACTCATATTTGCAATGCATAGCTGTGTATCTATGCATAGCGTCGCTTGGTTAATTTATCATTTGAGTTCATTTGGAGCGATTATATTTTTTTAAGAATTTTTAATAAATTAATTTATTAAAATCTAAAAAATAATAGCAAATTACGATGAAAGGAGGTAAGAAGGCAAAAGTTACTAATTCAAAAGCTACTGATGATAATGTCGAGGTATCAGAAGACGAGGAAGAAGAAGAATATGTTGTGGAAAAGATATGCGGTCGTCGTGTCAGAAAAGGCAAGTTTGAGTATTTTCTAAAATGGAAAGGATATTCTGAGGAAGAGAATACTTGGGAGCCTGAAAAACATTTATATTGTCAAGATTTAATAGAACAATATGAGGCCGAACGTACAAAGGATGAAGCCGGTGCTAGGCAAAAGTCTGAAGCAAAAGACACGTCAAATCGTCCATCCAGTTCGACCAGCAACAAGCGTGAACCTAAAGACTCCGGCACAAGTAGCAGCAATTCAGCAAATAAGAAGAAGCGTCGTGAATCTGAAAAGGATGCAAAACCTGATGGGTTTGTACGGCAAAATGAGGTGTATGGCTTTGATAAAGGTCTGAAAAAATAAAGTTGCTGAAAAAATTCTTGGTGCCTCAGACTCCAATGGTTCAGTAACTTTTTTTATTCAGTTTAGAGAAGTCGATCAAGCCGAAATGATTCCTGCATCTGTGGTTAATTTAAAAATACCACAAATGGTTATTAAGTTCTACGAAGAACGTTTGTCATGGCATACTGACAACGAAGATTAAATTAAATAAAATATTTCAGCACATACGTTTCGTTTTAAGTATAACTATTTTTCATTTTTGTTGATAAATTACATTTGTGTTTAAGGATTATAATATCACCAAAACAATGTTAGAAAAGTAAAAATAGCAAATATACAATATATATATATAGCTGTTTACAGATTTACTAAACACCTTTTATAATTCTAAACAATCTAAATTTTTTTTTATAATTATTGGATTGTCTGTGCTATTTTAAACATTAAAATTAATATAATAAAAATTATTAAAATAAATTCATTGTTTATTATTTTATAGTTCATGGCGTGTGGAGACCGGAGTTTAAACATACTTATTGGATTAGTAGTAATAATGGAACACAATTCTGTTATGAACAAACCATAAAAAGTTACATGTATTGCAAAATGAATTGGTAAAGTAAACAATTTCTAGTAATCGAATTTCTATGTCCAACTGATTACCAGGACTAAATAGTAAATTTAGAAAAAAAATTAATTCACACAATGTTATCGCAACATTAATACTTTCTGCGTTTAAAAAAATTTTTCTACATCACAAAAATTGACTTTGGTATTGAATTTACAATTATTTTGACTCAAATCAATTACAGATAAAAATTAGCCGTAACAATTAGAATAGAATTGAGCGACGCTTAAGTAATAATAATAATAATATTAGCCGTATTCCATCAGGAAGATAGACTATTTACATAGAATCGCCAAATACTTTTGTTTAATACTAAATGTCTCAATTGGTTAAATGATTTATTAGTTTCCTGCCGGATTGTTGTTCTTCTCCATGTGGTGCGAGACTTGCCAGGTCTTCTATTGCCTTGTGAATTCCATTGTAGGGCAGCATGGTAGACCTCTTCATAGGGTTTCCTTAATGTGTGCCCGAGCCAGTTGTATTTCCGTCGTTTTATTTGTATATTTATGTTTTCTTGGTTTGTGAGTTGCAACAACGTTTCATTGTCCACCACAAATGGCCACCAAATTCTTAATATTTTTCGCAGACATCTGTTGGTAAAAGACTGCAGCATGCGGCTAGTTTCAATGGTCATCATCCATGTTTCAGAGCTACACAGCAAAATCGATTTGACACATGCGTTATATATATTGATCTTAGACTTCGGAGATGGTTCGCTTGAGCTCCAGATGTTACGTAGAGTTGAAAATGCAGATCTTGCCTTGTTAATTCTGTTTCGTACGTCAATGGATGTACCTCCCGTTGTATTTATTATGCTTCCAAGGTAACAGAAATTTTCAACGGTTTCAATGTTGGTGTTACTGATTGCGAAAGTGGGAGCATGATTTGATTTAATTATGCATGCCTTTGTTTTACTTATGTTGATTCGTAGACCCACCAGTGCAGCTGTAGTTGCAAGGACGCTTAAGTGACCGAATGTTATATTATCAAATGACGGTTATTTAAAATGTTCACATTAAGTACATACAATTGCCATTACAAAAAATGTGATTAATATAGATTCACATTTCACGATCCTTTGTAAAATCTGGCAAACAAAAACCAAAAGGTTATATTGCAAGATTAGGTTGTATTGACTGAAGAGTGATTGAGCATAGGAGGCAATTGAAACCAATCAATACATGGGTATAATTTCAATTACGTTTATTGTTACCATTGAGGTAGCAATTGTGATCCTAAAGGTATAGGTGTAATATAAGATAGTTAAACATTACTATAGAAAATAAAGAATATACCGTATACTTGTATGTGAAACTGAAAGCTCTTGTTAGTAATTGATGTCAGAGACGATTATTGAGTTTCAATAGTTGTACAGTAGTTCCCGCTTAATTGCGAGCTAGAAATTCAAATAACCAAGTATTCGGAAATGTGCAACATTGTTTTAATTAAGAGACTATATGGATAATTGAAACGAATTTGCACTTAAACGAGCTTTTCAAAAGAAAATGAAACAATTAAAATAATGAAAAAAGTTTTTATTTATTTTAAATAGATTATGTATGTACTCTTTCTCATATTTTACAATACATAGTTTTGATTCTTAGAAAAAAGTTTATTATTTAGGATTGGTCTCCGACTTTGTCCATTTTTCCAATTGTTAAATGTTAACATATATATTATAATTTTTTTATACTTTTCTTATTTTAGAGTTATTAATTTATGTTTCTATGCTATTAGACTAAAAGCTGACTTGAAAGGAGCACATAATTTAGAAGAAAAAGGAAGCTCATCGAAGATTTGTAAATCTATATTGACTTTTTGGTAAAAATTGCAGTCTGTCAATAGTTAACAAATTACTATTTTACAAAACTGTTATTGTTTACTGTTCCCATCTGGAAATATGGAATTGAAATATGCGGAACCACCTGCAAGACTTATATAAATACTATCCAAAGGCTGCAATCAAATATCCTGCGAACGATAGTAGATGCTAGATGGTATATCAGAAACGACGATATTCACAAAGACCTGAATATCCCTACTGTACACGAAACAATTCAAAAAAGCAGTGCTAACCACTTATCTAAATTGCTTCAGCATTCAAACCTAAAAATGAGAAGACTTCCTGCCTTGGAAGTAGGGTACAAAATTATGTTTATTAATTTATTATTATTATTTATTATTTATGTATTTATCTTTTTATTTATTTATTTATTTATTTATTTAATTATTTATTTTATTTACTTATATATTTATTTATCTATTTAGTTATTTATTTTATTTACTTATTTATTTACTTATGTATTTATTAACTAATTATTTATGAAATGTATTGAAATTTGTATGAAATATATCATTATCATTAACATGTTGTCTTAAATGATGATTTGAGATAATTGAAACTTCCAAATTTCCATTTGTTAAAAGTATTACTAGATATCTAAGATAGTTGTAATATTAATGAAATAATACAAAAAAAAATTTATGGTTTAATTAAAATGTTATTAATTTTCAATTAAAAGGATATTTCAAAGAAAGAGGTTTCAACTATATGGGGACATTTCGCTTATATCGAAAGATAAAAAAAGATTTCATTGATAAATATGCAATTAAAAAGTATTACAAATAAGCTGGTATCGATTATTCTGAAACTACTGTAAATGCATTCCAGCTCTTCCCATCGTTATTGTTGAACTCGATACAGAGCGCTGAGTGATGATTATACCAAGTGATTCGATGAGAAATTACAAAGAAAAAATTAAGGAAGTAGAAGGTTGAACAAAATATTAAATGAAGGTATATGCAAATGTAAGTAGAAATAGAAAATTAAATAAAACAAGTTTTATATTATTTATCAGAAATAAAAACATTTTCATATTCAATTTTCTATCAACCGCACAGTGTCGCACATTTAAACTTAGACTGTCACAATTCGGTATTTTCTAAACCAGTAGTGATATTGATATGAAACATTTCTACTGGCATCTCTATGTTTTCCTTAAATATTGTTTTTAAGATGGGCTTTCTTTTGGATGTATTTTGAGCCCTTTCAAAAGGATTCCGAACCTTTCCAAAGGATATTTTTTCGAATATCTCAAAAACTATAATAGGTAAAAAATATTTATTACATATCCCCCTATTGCGCCTATTTACACTATCATGAACGTGAAATGAACTTGACGACAACATGAACTGACAGTTCAGTTTGCACTATCATGAACTGTCATGAAGCGTGAAATTTGTTCTGTTTTGTGTAAACGTATAAAATGCTTGTGTCTAGTAGTGCAGAGCACAGAAATTCATAATATTCAGCATTAAAAGGCAAACATAAACATAACATTGCATATGTATGCGTGTCAAGCTGAAATAAGCAGGTAATTTTGCTGCTTGAAATTCATTAACTCACATCATACTTTTTTCCCTCTCTCATCTATCGGAAACCAGTTTTCAACTTCATGTTCATGTTCCGTTCATGATAGTGTAAGTTGGGCTTATTCGTTTTCATGGCTTTTCTCGTTTCTATCTGCGACACCCAAAACTCTGATACAACGCCCATGGGGCACTCATGGGTGATTAACCTGCACGGTTTGTTAAAACGTCTTTTTGTATGGATCTGAATACATCAATTCTATGGACTGCACACCTTTAAATGTGTAAAATATGGCTTTACACAGATAAAACTTATCATTGGCCGAGGGGGCACCCGGTACCCTCGTCAGTGAACCAATGGACCACGACATGTTGGAAGGCGCACCTGGTCCTCTACCCGACAAGCCGGAGGAGATGGACATTCCACTTAGCCAGGAATCGGCTGGTTTGTCTATTATCTCGGAACAGGAGAGAGATCTTTTTGAGCCTGGTCCAATTTAAAAGATTCAAACAAGCGTGAAGCTATCCGACGCTGGACGCAAAAGGCTTTGAAGGTTTTACTTGTCAAGGGCATCTCGCTGGAAACAGCAAGATTTTTGGCAGTAAAGCTGGCCACCGCGACTAACGAAGGGCAGGCAACACCAAAAAGATGCCGATCGTACAGCTCTACACTAACATCGAGCTGCAAACCGACAAAGCGGATTGTATTACAGGGCTTTTTCCGAAGACCCCTGTTCAAAGCCTACTCTAGCAGGAAATTGGTAAGGTGCAGATGCGTTGTCGACAAGATATCCGAAACTTGTAGAGCTCCTGGAGTAAAGTCTCACTTTGCCTGTTACAGTGTTAAGCCCGGATGGTTTAACATTAACTATCTGGACGACGAATCTGTATTTTGGTCTAAGGAGACAATCCCAACCTTGAAGTCATGGGAAGGAGCCCAGCTTAAGGTAGTGAACGAGGCAGAAGTACCAAAGTCTAAAATTTATGTTGTATACTTCCCAGGCTCAGCTTCCTGGCAAAGTGACCGCATTTTGGGAGAAATTAGGTGCCAAGATTCGAGCATGCGTGTCAGGGACTGGCGGGGTCTCCACAGGCTCAATAAGAGCAATCTCGTCGAGATGGCGATTGCTCTGGACGCTATTTCGTCCGAAATGGTCGGAAAGCTGGGCAATAAAGTCTTCTATGGACTTAATGGTGCCTTGCTGAGAGCAAGACATAAGGGAAACAGAGCAAAGGAAGTGGTTGGCGATGAGTAACCATCAACATTTGCGGTGGCTCGTGCTCAGTCACGCAGCCAGAAGCCGAAAACGGGTCTCAACTCCGGGGGACCACCATTGAGAGGGGGCAGAATCCATGCCCAAGGCCGGAAGCCTTCTGCTCTCTCTGGTCGCCTCAGGAAATGGGAAAAGAAAGAGCTGGAGGCGGCGGAATTGCTGCGCGGTACGAAGGGCGGCAAGATCCGCAAGGGTCAGTCTGGGAAATAATGTCCCGGACTCCGCAACGACCGCAAAACTCTTAAAGGCAGCTTCATTGCCTCCAAATCAATCTCCACCGGGCTATAGAGGCTTTATATAGGCTCAGTGCCTTGGTGGAACAACACTGTCTGAATTTTGTGGTAATCCAAGAACCATGGGCCACATAGGCGCATAAACGGTCTACAGACAAAACCGTGTAAGTTAATCTATGATAATAATGTTGATCGTCCTAGAGCAGCGATATTGATTAACAAAACCATTAAATCTCTTCCAATTACAGAGCTCATACAGCGTGATCTGGTGGCGGTACAGGTAGAAGTGCCTAGAACTAGGGGAACGAGAACAATTGTCTTTGCATCTCTGTACCTTTCTGGCAACGCAGAGTAAACGGTGTCTCTCAAGCTCCAGCAGCTTACAGAAAACTGCAGTATCCGAAACCAACAGTGGGTAATGTACTGCGTCGCCAGCACACACTATACAGTATGGGGAAGCACGGACACCAATACACGAGGTGAGTCACTTTTTGATTATATCACAACTAACAATTTAATGGTAGTAAATAAAGGTAATGAACCTATTTTTGTAAATGCGATAAGGGGAGAGGTACTAGATCTCAAATTGGAGGGTGTTGGAAAAAACTCCTTATCAGATCATCGCTACATACGCTTTGATCTGGAAGTGGAAGTTGAAGACACTTTCGAAACAAGAAATGTTGAATATAACTTGTAACGACACTTTTATATTTGCTGAGACAGAGTTTTGATTGATAGAAAAAAGAAACGTAGTTTTGTAATATTTTATTAAATCCTTTATTACGAAAAAAAAATGTGAATCAGACAAAATACTTTTTTAATTCAAATAAATATATACGTATATAAAAAAAAAGAAATATTTTTATAATTTGAAGAAAAAATTTTTGACAAAGATCGAAGAAATTATTATTCCCGCGCGTGATTATATCATAGAAGAGAACTTATGTCTCTTGAATACATGAATTGTACACGAGATCACTGTTGTAAAAGATAACGATGCTTCTGCGGTTGGCTTTGGTTTATGTGTTGAGAAGAGTCCTGGCAGGACCACGTGACGCCTTGGGTTTCTCTTCTCTTTTGTCTTCTCTTTTCGTAAACGACGAATGCTCTGTGCTAAGAAATATGATAATTTGGCTAAATGAGCCAGGTTAAAAGAAAAACATGATAATAATTTAATAATTTGACCGAATGGGCAAGGTCTATACTACTTTGGCTAATTTTGGTTTAATGAACCAGTAGGCTGAATGAGCCAGCGTACTCATCGTTTTCAATGTAAAATTCCAAGTCCTTGATAATTTTTTTTTTTGCAGTAGGTGGAAGCATCGAAAGCCGCCGTGTGAGACTTGAACCCACTAAACCACCTATTTGAAATGTATGTAGAAGATTGCAGCCGCGTTCATCGAATGCAACCCCCATTCCAGTAAACGAAAGTAGGTGGAGAGCAGAAGGGCTTAGTATTTAGCAAGCTATATTTATCAAAGCCGAAAATAGACTAATTCAGATAGGAGAAATGGTAATATCGATGAAGGGGAACTCCTCGATCATATCAAATGCCCGTTCTTTTATACAGAATATGCCGGAGCTTTGATTTTTATACTGTATATTTTGTACTATTTGTGTATCTTTGTGTGCTTTTTGTGTTTTTCTCGTGTACTTTGTGTTTTGTTCAACAAAAGCTTTCATGCTTTGACATTTCTTGCTGTGTGAAAATTTTTGTTACATTTACTTTATTATATGTGCACGTTTATTTTTTTGTTTTAAATTTAATAAAATTTATTTAGATAAATAAGTATAATTGTTTAATAAAATTAAAATTTTATTAATAATTTTGTAAAATTATTTGATTATTAATATTAAATATATTAATAAAAATATATATTAGTGAATTTAATATTAGTAAAAATATATATTAACGAATTTCGGTGTATATTTATGTAGGCGGATATTTAGTGTAAAAATTTCCTTCTTTAAAAACTTCTATTTAGAACAAAACATTAGTTGTCTTGGGGATAGGATTACTAATTGTCAGGAACGAAATCTTGAGGTTAACAAACTTGAAAATGTTATTAAAGGGGCTTTTGAAAATAGCTGCGAACTTGTCAAAAAGAAACGTTCTTGGAATGTCCCAATATGGAATAGGGAACTAGACATTTTGCGTAAAAAAGCCCACCAGCTTCTTAATAGAGCCAAGTCCAGCGGGGACTTGCCATCTTATAAAAGTGTCTTAACGGCTTATAATAAGAAATTGAGAAAATCAAAGAGGAAATCATGGAGGAGACACTGCGAGGAGATTGAAACACTTCTTGCGGTTACGAGACTCCAGAAATCTCTAAACAAAGATCACTCAAATAGCCTCTCTACACTAAAGAAGGCTAACGAAAGCGTTACGGAAAGTCCGGAAGAAATGGGACAGCTATTGCATTTTCCAGGCTGTGCCATGTATATTGAGACTACGGAAACCATCGAGTATACATGTTTCTTGTTGGTTACACGAAGAGCTCGTAAAATCTTTACTGTCAATAAAACTAAATGGGCCATTTCAACTTTCAGCCCGTTTAAATCATCTGGTATCGACAATATACAAACATGTCTTCCTCAAAAAGGTGTTGATATATTAGCAACAATATTAACAAACATATTTAGAAATTTTAAAATTTCAGAAATTTTTTAGGAAAATGATAAAAACCAAGGAATTGAAATTCGATCTGAGGTTGGCACCTAATATAGGAATGGTATTTCGGCGACAAACTTAATAAAGTTATGCAAACTTTCATGTAAAGCGGTTTTAAATTTAGTTAAAATAAGAACATATGCGGAAATTTGAAAAATTTGAAGAGAACTGGGCGCAAACCTCCTATGAATCAAAGGGAATGAAGAAGATTATTACTCCAGTCAAAATTGCAGCATCATCGGAAAAGTTGATTGGCAAGATTATTAGTGATGGTACACTACTTCGCAGATTGAAAGATGGTAATATCAATACCTATGTGGTGCACAAAATAGTTAATATTACTAAAAACGACTCTACCAAATATTCTCTTGTTTGCTTTGGAGTATTTTATGAAACCTATATAGTTTTGTTACAATGTGTTATGCACAAATGAGTCTGGATTTCAATTCTAGGGGTCGTTTGATAAGCACTCCATGCAATAACGACAACGCCAAAAGAATACAACAGTGCAGCCACTGAATAATTTGAAGGTGGCACGGTTTTGTTTTGGGGATGTCTATCATGCTATGCATTTGGAGATTTAGTACCAAAAAATGGTACCTTAAATCAGTCAGGTTATATTGGTATTTTAAATAACCACGCCTTTACGTCAGAAATCCATAACTGAATTCTACAACATGACAATGCAACGTGTCATAAAGGATGTGGGCTTAATCCATTTTTAAAAGGATTAAATCATGCTGTTTTTCTATTGCCAACACAGAGCTCTAGTCTTAATGTCATTGAAAATATTTAAAACTTTATAAAACAGCAAAGGACTATTGATAAAAATCCAAAACGTAGTGATACCATATTTGAAATAGGGAATAGGGTCGAAATTAATTCCCAACTTGATTATATCAATTCCAGCTAGGTTGCGGGCAGTTATTGATGCCAAAGGTGGTGTAACCAAATATTAATTTTATTAATTAAATAAGTATAAAAAATTTTTAAAAAATTCAATATTTAAGAAGAAGAAAATGAAATACTTTTGACTCGTGTAAATACTTGTGTAAATACTTTTGACTATGGTTGTATATGTTATAATATCGAGTTATATCTTTTAAATTTATTTTTGTGGATTAAAGTAAGTTTAATTTAAAGTTTATTTAATGTTATTTTTGTTATCCAATATTTAAATAAGATAATTCAATTTTCATTACTCAAAAATTGAAACCAAATTAAATCAGAAAATAAAAGCAACATGAAAAATGAGGAAGCCATTATGCCCTTAAGCAAGAAATATTTTCGTGGTACCTTTGTATAAACGCAGAAAAAAGTGTATTATAATGAGGTGAAGATTGGAATTTGAATGCAAATAACTGCAGGATAATACAAGCAGCATACAATTACGAAATAACGGTTAAATTGTTATTGCTACCGAGTTGAGTCCTGCTGGACGGAGCTTGGAGTAAGACAAGATACAAGAATAAATACTGTTCAAAATGCCACTTTAAGTAAAGAATTGAATTTAAAGCAACATTATTATTGTCTGCCATTAAAGGAGGGTGACATTTGTATGCAATGGATACGTTGTAATTTTTTGAATATTCTAAAAATTTTTATAAACTGTTAAAAACATTTAAATTAATTTGTTACTGAAATAATAAATTCCATCGTCAAAAAATTAAATTGTGTACATTTTTTCATTACAATTCTCCTTTTTGATTTTAAAAATTTATTGTAATTTATTTCTTGCCACTAAATTTGCCACCTTTCATTTAAAGTTTTATTGTTTGACTGTACCGCATTCAATTAAATGATTGCGGTTTTCTATACCATTACCGACAAAATTTTTGTTCCTTACGAACGGGAATGGCAGTATTGGCAGCACTTTTTCTTTATACAATTTGCAGCATTATTAATTTTCAGATGAAATTCTTTAACATTGTGCGAAAGCAGTGCAGCTAACACAGCGAAGCAGAATAACAAAACGAGACACTGCTCTGTGACTGTAGCTGTGACTGTGACTGTAGAGTAAGGCAGACAGGCAGCAGATCAGGCAAGCAGGCAAGCAGGCAAGCAGGCAAACAGGCACATAGGGAGGCAGGCAGACACTATACGAACTGTAAACACAGAAATGTTAATGTGCTTGTGTATTTGTTGTTCTATATTGCTTTTGTCTCATTGTTTGCTTTCAATTATATTCAATAATTGAATTTAATTTAATTAAATTGACTATGTCAAATGATTTGCTTTATTTCGACTTTAATTATGACTTTGCTGCCTTTATGTCAGTATAAGCGTCGTTTTCGTTGCTCGTGGCTTAATATATCTTTACTCATACATTTCGTTACGTGTGTGTGTTGGTGTGTGTGTGCGCGTTTGTAAGTCAGTGTAAGTTAGTAAATGTGTATTGACTTCTCTGTGCAGATACTTTGCGTGCAACCGCAAATGCTGCCGTACATAACTTGCTCAATTACGTTCTTACTTAGACAGAAATTCTTTGGTTTTGGGTACTTTGGTCCCTTGGTCTGCTCATATTTTTAATATATTTTTCATTTTGTGATTTTAATAATTTGCCTTTGTGGTTATTTGGACATTTGTTAGCTTTTCAATTTAATTCAATCCAATCCAATTCAATTCAATTTGATTTCATTTGCTGTGCAAGCTTCACTCTAATTTAGGATTTGATTTTATTATTGCATTTCTCAAACATGTGGCAACATTCCGCTCTTTAGCTAATTAAGTAGAAGTAAAGTATAATTTGAAGGCAAAGTTGATATAAATTTTAATATCTTTGAATATAATTTTGGTATTTTTCTTTTAAATGAAGAGGTCTTCTATTTTTAGTAGTAAAAGAAATATTTTCTAATAATGAAATTATTTTATTTATATATTTATAGCACTTAAAATCTATATTCCTAAAGATTGACATCTGTAAATGCTTATATTGTATGCATACACATTTATAACTATACTCGTAATTTTTAACTGTGATTATTCTTTTTAATGCTATATGAATCATATAATAAATCCTGAATCATGTATAATTTTTTTATATAAAGTCCATATTTTTTGAAGTCCACATACAATTATTCCATTGACTAAATGCTCGCATGAAGGTTAAGTTATCACCTTTTTACAGTTCTATATTATTATTTCAAGCTCTTAGTATCTTAAGATTATCTGTAAAATAATATTAATTTTGACAGGACACTAAAATATCGTATTGTACATCGTATGTACAATATTATTCCTCCGCCTTTTTTGATATTTTTTCTTTCACATTTATATGAGCATTTTATTTCTAGTGCCAGAACGGAACTATGAGCAGCGAAAGTAAGAAATTCATATGTAAGTAATTTGTGAATACTAAAATAAATGTAAAATTACTTTCTTTTGCTTTTCAACACATATATACAAATAACCAGAATTCATTTATACGAATTTTCAGTCTAAAGAACTTATCAAGCGTAGTCAACATCTAAAATCAATGCACCAAATTAATTCTCAAAAATTACTCAAGTATGTCTTGGATGACTGACAACTGTTAAGGAGCAATCAGTGTATTCTCTGCACTGTTTGATTTATACTGAAATATGCAGTTGGCCTTCTCATTCTTTACTATTTTACATAGTTCGAATTTATTAAAACTGTGCCTAATAAGCGGTTTACAATTTTTTCTAATATATGGTAAGCGGAATATCATTTATACTTTTTATCTGATTTTGTGATTTGAAATACTATTTTTGTTCTCTGTTTCTGTTTATCGCATTTTTTTGGGTAAAGTGGGAGAGTCCATCGTTTTTGAACGAGATTATCTGTCATTAAGGCTTAACCCAACGGTGTTCTTAACATTTGTATCAGTGTAATGTAACGGTAAATGCCCCCTATTGAAGCTATACTTTTGGATATAGTTCTCACCTTAGGAAAGGGCAGTTCCATATAAAATCTCTGATGTTCCTTGAGGCACAACACTCGCTTGTAAAATGTAACTCCACATCGAATAAAAGTAGTAAATAGAGTTATTATTTTCGCATAACTTTGGATTTCGTTCACAGCTCCCATAATGCTTTCATTAAATCAATTTTAATTGGTAATGATTCTTGGTCTTACATATACTTTATTAACAAATACTTGCTTTTACTGTTAAAATAAAACTAAAGTTTAATTGGTAATGATTCTTGGTCCCACATATACTTTCTTAACAAATACTTGCTTTAACTGTTAAAATAAAACCATAGAAAGCTAACACAAATACTACAAAGGCCCTTAATTTTGGGTGAAACCTTTGTTTCGCAGCAAAACTCAGTAACAAATCATTTAGGTCCAAGTTTAAGTGAAGCAAGATCAAACTTAATCCTAATCAAAAATATAGGGAACCAAATGTTTGATGCTTCAAAGAATTATTTACAGCATTTAACGACAATATTTTCGAAATCGCTGATTTAAAACTTCTTTCAGTACATGACTCCTATACAATTTCCATAGCACGTGGTGAAAAATTTTTATATATCATTGAACAATGATTAACTTTAACAAATAGACCAACTGGAATGTTTTACGAGTATTATATACCAAAGTACACTAACTCATGGAGTCCACGAAACCTTGAAACAAAATACGAGTATCTTCACTTCATTTATTTTATTTGGCCATTTAAACTACATAAATGTTTAAATATTGTTTGGAAGGTGTTACAATTGCAATAGTGAAAATATTTTAAAAATTTCTCAAAAATAGGTTTTTCCCGTGAAACACAACATTTTTATTACCCATTTTTGTGCCATTTTAATCCGAAAGCGAATGTATTATGTGCAAAAAGCGTAGTCGACTCAAACAGCGTTATGAGTGCTTAAAAAAATACGAGTAGTGGCAGTTCGGAAAGAGATATGTTTCCAGGAATAAAATATTTTAAATCAAATTTAAGCAAAAATATAGAAAAAATAATTCGCAGGGATAAAAAATAATAAAATATTTAAAAAGCATAGCATATGTGATGGCGCAAATGACAGCAGGAAGTAACTGCGAAACTGTGAAAGCGTTAAAGTTTATATAAAAAATAAATTAAAACACTTCAACTAAAAAACCGTGAATTAGTAACAGTGAAACAATTATTTACTACACACTTGTGATAGTTTGTTACTTTAAATCCACAAAAAGCGAACAAGAGAAGTACTGTTGAAATTTTTGATGGAAGTTACGAAATTTTAAAAATGTTCCTGAATTTTGTTTAATTCTATTTTAAAATATTTAGTAACAGTAAATTTTACAAGCAGAAATTTCGTCTTTAAAAATTTAATTTCATACTCTCCAAGGGCTCCAAGACTTTAGGGTTAGCCATTTTAGTTTCCAAACTGGCATCATGTCATGTATCGGACTCAACTTTAATATTTTGACGTACATTGGCCACATTAAACTAACTATAATATTTAATAAAAATACCAGAAATGAACTCTAATGCATCTGGCAGAAGATCAAAAATCTTGGGAGCCCCTTTCACTAACGATCTGACTGAGCTGTCATTCTGCAATATTAGGGAATTAGCCAGTAATCGGTATTGGTCGTATACTGACTTTCCAGTCTATGTACAAACCAACGTTATCTCTGTGGAACCACAACGCGCCATTATTTAAGCTCAAGTGGGCTTTCTTGGTATACAAGGCTACCAATCCAACCTCCGCTCAATGATCTGGATTATCTTTGCTGAAACGATACGGATCACGTATAAAAATAATTGGCATCGCATGAATTATGCCAGTTGGGTTTGTGTGCAAAATTTTTTGATTTGTCTGAATAATTTTGGCATTAAAAAAATAAGTGTGAAAGTTTTGAATACAAAAAATCTAAAAAATAGAAAAAAATTAAAACTGTTGAGCTGTGTGAAGTATTAAATGTAAGTTTTTATTTAGTATTTACTTTAAAACTTAAATTTAATTCTATAGTAAATTAATGAAAATTGCAGATTTTATTAGAATCATCAAGCCAAACTGACTCTTCCATTCCCTTTTTAAATACTAGTTCAAGTGTATTAAACTCAAGGGATGAAGTTCATCAGCATGGATATAGTGGAAGTTTTGTGGAAACGATCAATAATTTTTCCGTTAAAGATTATTTGACTGGTATTTGCGCATAAAAAATACAATTGCTATATATTAATTATGTTTCATATTTTAATAGATTTGTTAATAAATTCCAATCAGCGAATGCAAAATAACCGTGATGATCACAATCGGACGAGAGCAATAAAGGAATTTTATATATTTTTGTGGTATATGGCAAATATGAATATTTTTTGCGAATTTGGTATTTGTTTTGGCATACCAAGAGCTTCTGTATGGAGAATAATTAAAAGAACTAGTGTTTAGCGTATATCAATTGGACACTAATTTATAAAATACGCACTTGCTAATAATGCAAAAGTGGAAACTTCGAAAAAATTTCCGTTAGTAATTGGTTGCATAGACAGTACACATGTAAAAATAAATGCACCACACCATAGCAAATAGGCTTATTTCAAAAGAAAGCATGACTATAGCTTAATCTTGCAGGCAGTTTGCGATGAAAATGGTTTTTTTATAAACGTGTATGTTGCAGAGTCTGGTTCCTTATGTATTGTTCTGTTTTAATTAAATAAATGTATTCAACTTAATTTTTATATATTCATTTCAAATTAATTGATATTAATAAATTATCAAACAACACTTTTTCACTAATAATAAAACGCAAATAAATAAAGTAATAATTTTAATTACAGTAATAATTAAAACGTTACTTTAAACAAAGAAATAAATAATAACGATATATTAAATAAATAAGTACATAAAATAAATAATAAATCAATAAAATCAATAATAAATAAATATAAATGTAGATTTGTTTATAATTTTACTACACCGTTGCATCGCATTGCCAACCTCATTTGGTATTAAAATACGTTCCATTTTTATCTTTTACACACATTCCACATTGAACCAGAAAGTGAACCAGATCAATTGCTAGTTCACCCCATTGTTTTTGTTTTGCATGTAAAATTGATCATGTTTGCTGAAACGCAGCTATTGACAATATAAAATTTGAAAAATTTTTGTAAGAACATTATTTTCCCAGAAGAAGTTTTTAGCTTCCTGCTTAAAGAAATAAACACAACACAATTAATAATTTTCAAATAAAAATATGGCCTCTGTGTTTACAGTTCCGCTAAAGTAAGAATACTGTTTCAAGTACAGATACCACGCTATTACTTGCATGCTTCACGAATGTGATCTTCCGGTACATGAGCCCATTGGCTCAGATGGAATAGTCCATCGGATTTGCATCTGACGAAATTGAAAGCCATTGGACGACATGAAGTGTGGAAAATGATTTTTTAACCAGTCTTGAGTTGTGTTAGAACGTGCATGGTCTATGATATGTTCAATGGAAAATTTTCTTCATTAGAGAACACAAT
>NC_051847.1:116701384-116708722 GCF_002237135.1 Teleopsis dalmanni
CCTCTATAGCCCGGTGGAGATTGATTTGGAGGCAATGAAGCTGCCTTTAAGAGTTTTGCGGTCGTTGCGGAGTCCGGGACATTATTTCCCAGACTGACCCTTGCGGATCTTGCCGCCCTTCGTACCGCGCAGCAATTCCGCCGCCTCCAGCTCTTTCTTTTCCCATTTCCTGAGGCGACCAGAGAGAGCAGAAGGCTTCCGGCCTTGGGCATGGATTCTGCCCCCTCTCAATGGTGGTCCCCCGGAGTTGAGACCCGTTTTCGGCTTCTGGCTGCGTGACTGAGCACGAGCCACCGCAAATGTTGATGGTTACTCATCGCCAACCACTTCCTTTGCTCTGTTTCCCTTATGTCTTGCTCTCAGCAAGGCACCATTAAGTCCATAGAAGACTTTATTGCCCAGCTTTCCGACCATTTCGGACGAAATAGCGTCCAGAGCAATCGCCATCTCGACGAGATTGCTCTTATTGAGCCTGTGGAGACCCCGCCAGTCCCTGACACGCATGCTCGAATCTTGGCACCTAATTTCTCCCAAAATGCGGTCACTTTGCCAGGAAGCTGAGCCTGGGAAGTATACAACATAAATTTTAGACTTTGGTACTTCTGCCTCGTTCACTACCTTAAGCTGGGCTCCTTCCCATGACTTCAAGGTTGGGATTGTCTCCTTAGACCAAAATACAGATTCGTCGTCCAGATAGTTAATGTTAAACCATCCGGGCTTAACACTGTAACAGGCAAAGTGAGACTTTACTCCAGGAGCTCTACAAGTTTCGGATATCTTGTCGACAACGCATCTGCACCTTACCAATTTCCTGCTAGAGTAGGCTTTGAACAGGGGTCTTCGGAAAAAGCCCTGTAATACAATCCGCTTTGTCGGTTTGCAGCTCGATGTTAGTGTAGAGCTGTACGATCGGCATCTTTTTGGTGTTGCCTGCCCTTCGTTAGTCGCGGTGGCCAGCTTTACTGCCAAAAATCTTGCTGTTTCCAGCGAGATGCCCTTGACAAGTAAAACCTTCAAAGCCTTTTGCGTCCAGCGTCGGATAGCTTCACGCTTGTTTGAATCTTTTAAATTGGACCAGGCTCAAAAAGATCTCTCTCCTGTTCCGAGATAATAGACAAACCAGCCGATTCCTGGCTAAGTGGAATGTCCATCTCCTCCGGCTTGTCGGGTAGAGGACCAGGTGCGCCTTCCAACATGTCGTGGTCCATTGGTTCACTGACGAGGGTACCGGGTGCCCCCTCGGCCAATGATAAGTTTTATCTGTGTAAAGCCATATTTTACACATTTAAAGGTGTGCAGTCCATAGAATTGATGTATTCAGATCCATACAAAAAGACGTTTTAACAAACCGTGCAGGTTAATCACCCATGAGTGCCCCATGGGCGTTGTATCAGAGTTTTGGGTGTCGCAGATAGAAACGAGAAAAGCCATGAAAACGAATAAGCCCAACTTACACTATCATGAACGGAACATGAACATGAAGTTGAAAACTGGTTTCCGATAGATGAGAGAGGGAAAAAAGTATGATGTGAGTTAATGAATTTCAAGCAGCAAAATTACCTGCTTATTTCAGCTTGACACGCATACATATGCAATGTTATGTTTATGTTTGCCTTTTAATGCTGAATATTATGAATTTCTGTGCTCTGCACTACTAGACACAAGCATTTTATACGTTTACACAAAACAGAACAAATTTCACGCTTCATGACAGTTCATGATAGTGCAAACTGAACTGTCAGTTCATGTTGTCGTCAAGTTCATTTCACGTTCATGATAGTGTAAATAGGCGCAATAGGGGGATATGTAATAAATATGCATAGTCTAATAAAAGTTATAAATCTTTTTTTAAAAACAATAAACAATTTTTTGGAAATGTTGTTTTGGGCATGGCTGTTTCAGTGTGCAGAATATCATGAAACTTATTTTGAATCTTAGTGACATAGTACAAGTGTTTAGTTCACCAAATTTCGTTTTTTTACCTATTATAGTTTTTGAGATATTCGAAAAAATATCCTTTGGAAAGGTTCGGAATCCTTTTGAAAGGGCTCAAAATACATCCAAAAGAAAGCCCATCTTAAAAACAATATTTAAGGAAAACATAGAGATGCCAGTAGAAATGTTTCATATCAATATCACTACTGGTTTAGAAAATACCGAATTGTGACAGTCTAAGTTTAAATGTGCGACACTGTGCGGTTGATAGAAAATTGAATATGAAAATGTTTTTATTTCTGATAAATAATATAAAACTTGTTTTATTTAATTTTCTATTTCTACTTACATTTGCATATACCTTCATTTAATATTTTGTTCAACCTTCTACTTCCTTAATTTTTTCTTTGTAATTTCTCATCGAATCACTTGGTATAATCATCACTCAGCGCTCTGTATCGAGTTCAACAATAACGATGGGAAGAGCTGGAATGCATTTACAGTAGTTTCAGAATAATCGATACCAGCTTATTTGTAATACTTTTTAATTGCATATTTATCAATGAAATCTTTTTTTATCTTTCGATATAAGCGAAATGTCCCCATATAGTTGAAACCTCTTTCTTTGAAATATCCTTTTAATTGAAAATTAATAACATTTTAATTAAACCATAAATTTTTTTTTGTATTATTTCATTAATATTACAACTATCTTAGATATCTAGTAATACTTTTAACAAATGGAAATTTGGAAGTTTCAATTATCTCAAATCATCATTTAAGACAACATGTTAATGATAATGATATATTTCATACAAATTTCAATACATTTCATAAATAATTAGTTAATAAATACATAAGTAAATAAATAAGTAAATAAAATAAATAACTAAATAGATAAATAAATATATAAGTAAATAAAATAAATAATTAAATAAATAAATAAATAAATAAATAAAAAGATAAATACATAAATAATAAATAATAATAATAAATTAATAAACATAAATTAAAGTAAAGGGTTCAACTTAATTTCATTTTTAATACTTAAGTATGTTGGAAGTGTACGTTGAACACGTTTTTTGTACCCTACTTCCAAGACAGGAAGTCTTCTTATTTCTAGGTTTAAATGCTGAAGCAATTTAGATAAGTGGTTAGCACTGCCTTTTTGAATTGTTTCGTGTACAGTAGGGATATTCAGGTCTTTTGAATATCGTCGTTTCTGATATACCATCAAGCATCTACTATCGTTCGCAGGATATTTGATTGCAGCCTTTGGATAGTATTTATATAAGTCTTGCAGGTGGTTCCCCATATTTCAATTTCATATTTCCAGATGGGAACAATAAACAATAACAGTTTTGTAAAATAGTAATTTGTTAACTATTGACAGACTGCAATTTTTACCAAAAAGTCAATATAGATTTAAAATCTTCGATGAGCTTCCTTTTTCTTCTGAATTATGTGCTCCTTCCAAGTAAGCTTTTAGTCTAATATCATAGAAACATAAATTAATAACTCTGAAATAAGAAAAGTATAAAAAATTTTAGTATATTTGTTAACATTTAAAAATTGGAAAAATGGACAAAGTCAGAGACCAATCCTAAATAACAAACTTTTTTCTAAGAATCTAAACTATGTATTGTAAAATATGAGAAAGAGTACATACATAATCTATTTAAAATAAATAAAAATTTTTACCATTATTTTTATTGTTTCATTTTCTTTTGAAAAGCTCGTTTAACTGCAAATTCGTTTCAATTATCCATATAGTCTCTTAATTAAAACAATGTTGCACATTTCCGAATACTTGGTTATTTGAATTTCTAGCTCGCAATTAAGCGGGAACTATTGTACAACTATTGAAACTCAATAATCGTCTCTGACATCTGTTACTAGCGAGAGCTTTCAGTTTCACATACAAGTATACGGTATATTCTTATGTTTAACTATCTTATAGTACACCTATACCTTTAGGATCACAACTGCTACCTCAGTGGCTAAACGTTATTGAAATTATACCCATATATTGATTGGTTTCAATTGCCTCCTATGCTCAATCACTCTTCAGTCAATACAACCTAATCTTGCAACATAACCTTTTGGTTTTTGTTTGCCAGATTTTACAAAGGATCGTGAAATGATAGGGTTAGTGAATCTATATTAATCACATTTTTGTAATGGCAATTGTATGCACTTAATGTGAACATTTTAAATAACCGTCATTTGATAATATAACATTCGGTCACTTAAGCGTCCTTGCAACTAAAGCTGCACTGGTGGGTCTACGAATCAACATAAGTAAAACAAAGGCATGCATAATTAAATCAAATCAAGCTCCCACTTTCGCAATCAGTAACACCAACATTGAAACCGTTGAAAATTTCTGCTACCTTAGAAGCATAATAAATACAACGGGAGGCGCATCCATTGACGTACGAAACAGAATTAACAAGGCAAGATCTGCATTTGCAACTCTCCGTAACATCTGGAGCTCAAGCGAACCATCTCCGAAGTCTAAAATCAATGTACATAACGCATGTGTCAAATCGATTTTGCTGTATAGCTCTGAAACATGGATGATGACCATTGAAACTAGCCGCATGCTGCAGTCTTTTACCAACAGATGTCTGCGAAAAATATTAAGAATTTGGTGACCATTTGTGGTGGACAATGAAACGTTGTTGCAACTCACAAACCAAGAAAACATAAATGAAACGTTGTTGCAACTCACAAACCAAGAAAACATAAATATACAAATAAACCGACGGAAATACAACTGGTTCGGGCACACATTAAGGAAACCCTATGAAGAGGTCTGCCATGCTGCCCTACAATCGAATTCACAAGACAATAGAAGACCTGGCAGGTCTCGCACCATATGGAGAAGAACAACAATCCGGCAGGAAACTAATAAATCATTTAACCAATTGAGACATTTAGTATTAAACAAAAGTATTTGGCGATTCTATGTAAATAGTCTATCTTCCTGATGGAATACGGCTAATATTATTATTATTATCACATAAGCGTCGCTCAATTCTATTCTAATTGTTACGGCTAATTTTTATCTGTAATTGATTTGGGTCAAAATAATTGTAAATTCAATACCAAAGTCAATTTTTGTGATGTAGAAAAATTTTTTTAAACGCAGAAAGTATTAATGTTGCGATAACATTGTGTGAATTAATTTTTTTCTAAATTTACTATTTAGTCCTGGTGATCAGTTGGACATAGAAATTCGCTTATTAGAAATTGTTTACTTTACCAATTCATTTTGCAATACATGTAACTTTTTATGGTTTGTTCATAACAGAATTGTGTTCCATTATTACTACTAATCCAATAAGTATGTTTAAACTCCGGTCTCCACACGCCATGAACTATAAAATAATAAACAATGAATTTATTTTAATAATTTTTATTATATTAATTTTAATGTTTAAAATAGCACATACAACCCAATAATTATAAAAAAAAATTTAGATTGTTTAGAATTATAAAAGGTGTTTAGTAAATCTGTAAACAGCTATATATATATATTGTATATTTGCTATTTTTACTTTTCTAACATTGTTTTGGTGATATGATAATCCTTAAACACAAATGTAATTTATCAACAAAAATGAAAAATAGTTATACTTAAAACGAAACGTATGTGCTAAAATATTTTATGTAATTTAATCTTCGTTGTCAGTATGCCATGACAAACGTTCTTCGTAGAACTTAATAACCATTTGTGGCATTTTTAAATTAACAACAGATGCAGGAATCATTTCGGCTTGATCGACTCCTCTAAACTGAATAAAAAAAGTTAGTGAACCATTGGAGTCCGAGGCACCAAGAATTTTTTCAGCAACTAGACCTTTATCAAAGCCATACACCTCATTTTGCCCTACAAACCCATCAGGTTTTACATACTTTTCAGATTCACGACGCTTCTTCTTATTTGCAGAATTGCTGCTACTTGTGCCGGAGTCTTTAGGCTCACGCTTGTTGCTGGTCGAACTGAATGGACGATTTGACGTATCTTTTGCTTCAGACTTTTGCCTAGCACCGGCTTCATCCTTTGTACGTTCGGCCTCATATTGTTCTATTAAATCTTGACAATATAAATGTTCTTCAGGGTCCCAAGTATTCTCTTCCTCAGAATATCCTTTCCATTTTAGAAAATACTCAAACTTGCCTTTTCTAACACGACGACCGCATATCTTTTCCACAACATATTCTTCTTCTTCCTCGTCTTCTGATACCTCGACATTATCATCAGTAGCTTTTGAATTAGTAACTTTTGCCTTCTTACCTCCTTTCATCGTAATTTGCTATTATTTTTTAGATTTTAATAAATTAATTTATTAAAAATTCTTGAAAAAATATAATCGCTCCAAATGAACTCAAATGATAAATTAACCAAGCGACGCTATGCATAGATACACAGCTATTCATAGCAAACATGAGTGTTGGAAAATGTCAACAAAATAAAATTAGGCTATGTTTAATAAATTTAAAAAATAAATGCCAACTTAAATTGTTTTTCATCTATTATAAAGTCGTACACTAGGCGTATATTATACTATAGTAACACTTCTAGCCCGTTCAAGCAGGAACTGATTCATTGCAATATATAGAAATATCGCAGTTAATAAAAATAGGCATTCCAGCTGGCCATTTTGCTTAATTGTAATTAATGAAACTAAATAAAATTTAGTTACTACTTTGCTAATTACATATTTCCAATTCAACACAAATTGTTTAAAAATATAATATTTCATTGTTAAGGTGTGAAAAAAGTAATAAGAAATATAAATTATTCCTATATTAAATATTTTTAAGATTTATACAGATATATCGATAAAATGAATTGTATGAAACCAGACAGAGATTGCTTGAAATTAAAAAAAAAAGATAATTATTCTAATAATGCCAAAAGAAAACAGTTTTTAATATTATTATTAAATAGTTAAAAAGGGATGTGGATTACATAAAATATAAAAAACCATTAAACGAGTGCTTAATATTAAAAGGAAAATTATTCTTATAATGCCAAATGTACACAAAATTGTTTTTGATATTGGCTTTTGATATTGTTATGGTTTGTTTAATACTCTCATTCAAAGTATTATATATTACATATTTTTCATTCCAAATAAACATTTCTTTCTTTCTTTTTATTTTAAATAATGTGTGTATACATTTTTTCCGTGTTTTGGAAACAAACTTTTTTCTATTAATTCAAATTAATTGCATTTGTTCTAAATACCTTTTGGCTGCATTATATCACATGCTAATTTTTCTTACGTGCTTGTACGAACAAATCAAATGTTTGTACAATTTTTACTATTGCTGAGAACAATTCGCGCGATGTGTTGTCTATCGTGCGAATATTTTAATAAAGAAACTATT
>NC_051847.1:116708822-116715739 GCF_002237135.1 Teleopsis dalmanni
AAACAGCAACAAATAATGGTAGGAACAACAACAATAAATGTGCCTTAAACAAAACATATACATGTATTGAAAGTACTCCATTTTACACAACAAACACAAGTAAAATAATTTTTGGAAAATTTTGAGTAAACTACGTACAACAAAATTAAAACAAAAAAGGCATTAAAGCCAATAACAAGTTTTGCTACTGGCGCACACACATACCCACATACACACTTACGCGCGTATATGTAAGGTTGCATTATATGCAAGCTTATGCAGCATTCAATTAAAATATTGTATATTTGAAAGCTAACACCCACTTCAGCCCGCCTATTTCACTTTATGGGACTACACTTGTGTTCTGTTAAGCATTTTATTGAAATTATTACTACAAATTCCCATTTGAGTTGTTATTTCTGCATTATTCGAGCATTCGAGCATTCGGCACTCATTGTTGCTTTCATTTCGGTTTATTATTTCAATGAGTACAACAATAATGCGATTGCCTTACAAAACTTCGAGTTTCTTCTTGTTCTGTAAGCGAACAAGAAATTAAATACTTCAAATTTGCATTTTGTTGCTATAATAAAATTATTTTTAAAATATATTGCTATCATAATTAGCAATATACTTCATTAAATGCTGTGTATAATCTAAGGAAAATATTTTCATGTAGAGCATTCTAAGTGAGTCGTCAGAAAGTTTACACAATTTGTTAATAATAATAAATTTTGAAGAATTTTATAAAATTCTTATTAATAAATTGTATATTGTTTTGCTTAAATAAAATAAAATGCTATAAATATTAAAAAAATATTTCATACAAAATTTTTATTATATTGGAGAAGTATTATGTGGAATTGATAAAATATAATATTAATATAGAAAATAGCTTTTAGTGGTATCACAGTCTGCCTTTTATACTACAAGTAACCCCAATCAAAAAAAAGATTTTCTGATTTTTAATTAAAGGTTATTTAATAATATTATTCTTTATTGAGAAGTTGGTAACATTGAACCAGAAAATTCTCTCCCAGAGTTTTTCTCTTGTCCCAGATCAGATCTTAATAGTTAAAAAAAATGTGATTAGAAACAACGTCCATTTTGGAAGAGGAATCATATTCTGTCACTTTAAAATGACCCATTCTGTTCAGCTTGTGACGCAGGTTAAGATAATCTGTCAATTACCTCAGTTTGCTTTATTTTTACATAAAAAAAGAAAGTGAAGAGAGTGCGAATAGACATTAGAATGTGTGTTAATATATGAGGGCGGTTTGATAAGTCAGTGACTTTTTGAATTTCCCGCGCAGTTACTCCAAATGCAACAGTGCTGCCGTCAGCTGTAATCTACCAGTGGGCAACTTTTTCATTTTGAGTAAGCTACGTCATTCAGTTGGTGTTTGATAGTCGTTCAAAGCAGACAACTTCGTGAATTTTTACAAAAATGGAAAAAAGTGAATTTCGTGTGCTGATTAAGCATTGCGGCCAAAATCCACGAATTGGGAAACGAACTGCTACCCCATCCAACATATTCTCCAGATTTAGCTCCTTGCGACTATTTTCTGTTTCCAAACCTAAAGAAGTGGCGAAATTCACTTTTTTCCATTTTCGTAAAAATTCACGAGGTTGTCTGTTTTGCCCACTGGTAGATTACAGCTGACGGCAGCACTTCTGCACGGAAAATTCAAAAAGTCACTGACTTATCAAACCACCCTCGTATTAGATTATAACATTGAATGCTAATCCTATAGAATGATTTTGTTTTTCGCAATTTTATTGAAGTATCCTGTACATTATTTCGGCGAATATTGGATTGACTAAAAATATTCTAAGTATTATCAGAATAAAATATGTTTTACCAAATTAGTAAATAGCAACTATAATAGTTTCGATTGAATATGGCTGTTTTATTCATATGTTAAACTATTATTCACTCTCACAGCACAGCTATATTATAGAATGTATACATTCCCATGAATGAATTCATTGATTTCAAGCTATACATCATTCAATATCTACCTCTATATTGATACAAAAGGTTTCTACATTTGTATTCCGAATCTTTTTTATGCAACTAGTTTTCTATAGTATATACAAATATTTAAAGTTTCTTGAGAAATTTTGTATGAAATAATTTTTATAGTTTATATTAATATGTCACTTTCTTTTACTCATTTTTCTGTTTTTTATTTACGTTATTATAAACCCTTGGCTTTTGTTTGTTTTTATATGTGCAGGGGTTTAGTTACTAATCAGAGAACTGCAACGAGTTATAATTTTAACACACAGAATACATTCATAAAAAACTTAATATAATTTCATAAGTATATTATTTACTTTATCCATTGTTATGAAGGGCGTAGAGGAATAAGGATAAGAATTCTATTGGAAAAGATCACCAAGACTACCACAATCTAAAATGCTTTTAGGGACTGACATCATTTTAGATTGTGGCGGTTTTGGTAACCTTTCCCATTAGAATTCTCTTTCTTTTTACAACCTAAAATGCTTCAAATTTTGCATAGAACAATCAAAGAATAACCTTAAATTTATTACGGGATTATTGACTGGTCACTGTAGATTAACTTAAACTTTAGATATTGTAGAGAAGAGAGTGAAATTGCATACCATGTGCTTGGGGAGTGTCCGGCACTGATGCACAAGCGAAGGAAACGTCTAGTAGGATATTTCATAGATCATAAGGATTCAAGACTAGGAAAGATAGGCTCTATACTGTCTTTCATTAAAAAAATCGGACTTGGATCAACACACTAATCCGACTCAGGATCAAATAGATCTTTTAGGTCGTAGTGCACTACTTCTTTTCACAATAATCTTAATAATAAAATATATTCGTTAACAAATTTCTGTGCTAATGATTAAGCTTCACAAGAATGTGTACACATTTCTAAGTAGAGTAGCATAAATGGCGAAAGATTTATGAATCATAGCATATACTCAGGTGATTATAAATATACTCATCGAAAATGAATGATTCGATCAACCATTCGAAAAAATTTGGTGTAAACTCTGTTGTTAGTAAAAAATTTGTGTTAATTAAAGTTAATTAAACAAGTTAATTAGTTAATTTAAATAATCTTCATATAGGAAATACCTTTTTTCAGCAAATATTTTTCATTGAAATATAAAAATAACTTAAGTACACTTTGAGTACTGTAAATTATTAAGTACAGTTTGTAATGAAGTAATTCTTAATTTCTGGCTTAATTTATTAACTAAAGAATATAGAGGATATGTTTAATTTTTCATAGCCTTATTTTCATCTATCACCTTTTTGGCACTAGGATTGAAAATAAAAAAAGAATTCAAAACACAAGGAAATTTAAAAAAAAAGAATAACAGTTAAAGGTAATAATTAATAAATGGATTGAAAGATGGATGAATTTCAGTATGAGGTAAATACTGAAATTCATCTAATTTTTTTGATTTGGTGAAGATTAGTCAATCGAAGATGGGGTTGTACGTGCTGATCTTTTCGTTGCATTTACTTTTTTATTTTTTCAATAACTCGTACTTTTACTACAAAAAACTTGTGATTTTCACAAGATTTTATTGTTTTTAAATTTCCTCGGTTTAATGAAACGTTTGTTGTTCTTGTTGCATTAACAAACAGAAAAAAAACAACATAAAATTACAAATAGCAAAAACCTTTAAGCGAAATTTCAACAATAAGGCTCACATAGCTTGTTACATAAACATTTGTGGGCAACTACAGATATATAGATGTGCATATTAGTGTGCACGCCCCTTAACATATGCAGCTGAATTTGAGCATTTGTATGTGTAAACAGTGGGAGGATATTGTTGCATGACGTTGGTGTGTGTAATGGTTTGACTGTTGTCAAATGCTCTAAAAAATTGTTTTCGAAAAACAAAACAAAACAAAATAAAATAAAAACTGAAATCAGTTTTTGTTGACTTCAAGCTAAAAAACACTAATTAAAACGCGGTGACCGTAATAATGTTTACCGTTAAAAGGTGCCTTTTTTGTGCCATGAGTCCACCCCTCACTGCAGCAGCTGCCTTAGTTGACCTCGCTGCTTTGGCTTTTTTAGTTGCAAAGTAAAAATTCAATGTTTGCTATTTTTACGAGGGAGTTATAGTTTAGCTTATGTTTTTCGACTTTTGAGTGCAACTCTGTGTGCACTGTAAAAACAATTTTTTCATAAATGAAATTAAACGAATTACTGAATCGAAACGGCAAACGTTTAAAAAAGTGTAAAATAAGTCAAGAAAGTTGTAATGAGTTTGTTTAGTTTAATGCTGTAAATGAAAATGTGCTAAATTTTTCTGTATTGCGATAAATTGTATGCATCAACAGATTCCGACATATACGAGCACTTCTAAAAGCACTTGAATGCAGCACTTGCATGCACCGGCAGTATGTGGGTTAAAATTTCAAAATGTACACCGATGGATTGCTATGCAGTATCCACTCGTTGGTCCAGTGTTGCATACTAAATGCAGAAAAAAAACATCAACGAGATCTATGAAATCAGAAAATGCACTGAACTGTGCGACAGTTTTCAGTTAAATTTCAGTTTTAATCTCCTGTACTTATGGGGTTACAACGACATATTTTTTTCGCACCAAATGTTGAGAAAAAACAGTTTTAAACAATTAAAATCAAACTGTTTGGCTTATATATGAACTAATTGAAATCATGGATTATACAATTTAACTAAATTTTGAAGGCTTTAACAATTTTTTTGACAGATTTTTTTCACAAATTCATAAAGGGATTACTAGTAAATATTTAACAAATTAATTTCATTTAACAAATACACTTAATAGAGTTTGAGTATCAAAATATCGAACTTCATACGTATGAACTAGAACTAAATAGCAAATGTGATTCTAAAATTAATCTAATCAATATACACTCACTCATCTGTAGGGTCTTTCTGATTCAGAAAGCAAAATATACAAACATTCATTAGATCATTCGGTCAAAAATTATGAAATCGATTAGTTTTTGTTGTTTTTTCATATGGCAAAATTAAATTTAGATTTTGTAAATATTGAATTTTAATAAAACATTTAATAAATTTTCATCATTACTTTCATTATGATGTGATAGTGATAATGTCGCTTTAAAGGACACTATATTTTTTTTATAATGATTTTTTGGTTTTGCATCAATGCATATATCTTTTAATGAATTTAAATGACATATTTACATTTTTAAAATCCACATATCATTTTCTAGAAAGCTGACTATATGCATTGAATTTTTCTTTCTGGAACTCGGAAATAACTTCTTCATCAATTGAGTGTTCTTAGAACGAATTGGCGATGCCAACATTGGAGATAATTATTTTAAGTGTTTACCATTGCATTGATTATGATGATCATCAAAATGGTGACAGTGATGCTTTTTACATATTTAGATCGAACGTTGGTTATACAATTTTATAACCACCATATTAGTAGGGTTGACAACACGTTACAAAGAATGCATCGAAAATGCGATTGAAGCTCACCAAAGTGAGTAAAAATTTTTCATTTATATATATATCGCAGTTCTTAAGAAGAAATTGTGGCATTGCTCTTGAAGAGAATAGGTTCTACCGTTTGTCTTCTTTGTAGGATCTACCAGATGCCGTGCTATATCGATGTATATGAAGTTTTAAACTTATTTTTATAGAGTCAGTCTGGTTTTCTTCATATTGTAGTTACATTTATGTCTTTTTGATTATAATAATGTTCCCTATAGATCAGATTAAAAATTAATTTTATTTGTGAAATTTAAAAAATTATATAGTTTATTTAAATATTAATATAAAAACAGGAGAAAAAAGAAGTGTCTGCTAAATATATGCAAAAATGAAATCGATCAAACTTTAACAACGTTCGGAGTTTAAAAGTTCACAATTTTGTTGTTAAACTTAGTCTATCCTGATAATTGCAACAACTGCAACAATTAATTTTATTGTAAAAATTTAACAGCACGAATCAATTGAAATTCCAACAATAATTCAAAATAATTCATTCCTGATCTAAAAACGAAACCAGTGTCATCGTTAATGCTGAAAAGTTGGGCTGTGTGGATATACCGCCGGAATAGTGAGAAGATGACCAGTTATATCAGGAGTGAGAGCAAGTTACGCAGTCCAGATTTTTAATAGAACTTAAAAGCGGTTCAACTTTCGCATATATTTTTCTTTTATTATATTAATACTTATTATATAAAAAATTTAAACAATATAAATTTATTTAAAGATAAGATTCTCAATTTATTTTTAATAATAGCTAAATGTTGTTAAATGTTCATAAAGTCAAAGTTAAATATGAACCTAAATAAATAATTAAAAATATCAAGAAACGTTGATTACTTTTTTTTGAAATAACCACATATATATTTACAATTTATTTAAGAATTAATTTAAATTTACAATTTAAATAAGAAATTAATATAAACAAATATTTTTTAAATATAAATAATATTTAAATAAACATAAAAAAATCACAATATTAAAAATTTTATAAAACTAAATGACTTACAGCAGAGTATGAGAAAATAATATAAAAATCATATTGTAACGAACCTTTTTCGCCGAGGATTCGCTCGCCGGATTCCAGGTTCAGTCTTACAATAAATTTATGTGAAAGGAGCTGTGGAAAGTTTGCGATGTTATGACGTATGATGTAGACAGAGCTTTTGCTACTGAAGTCTAGGTTTCTCTGCTGTGAAATCAATGGATTCGTGGTAGAAATGTAAATTTTTGATACGCCTTGTACGGTTACTAACAAAATGAGTATTTCTTTTGTCCAGGAACGATTTATTGGTGATCGCAAATAGGAAGTGTCACCACCTTGGAAATGGTCAATAACGAAATGTTGATTTCGTTAGCCGTGGATTTGGTTTTGGGTGATAATATCTCTGTGTAATTATCGCCTTACCACTTGATCTA
>NC_051847.1:116715839-116729831 GCF_002237135.1 Teleopsis dalmanni
CCAGTTAGTTAACGACATTTATATGAAGCATATACTATGATATTTGTATAAAAAAGATACTTATAGAAACGAGTGCTTTTCACTGCCATAAAGAATATATTGAAGGATCAAGAAAAAAGGATAACAACACAGCACATCAGAGTATCGAATCATTTAAGTTCAAAAAAGGTGTATTAGATACTATAGTATACTATCCTATAGGAGTATAGTTTGATTTGTATTATTGGTGACTAATAAAACGCTTCTGAAATTATTCTTAAATCGTATACACTTTTGTATATATAATATTAAATTAGTGATAGAACTACATACTGTTGAAAGAACATTTTGACAAATGAGGTAAGCGTCAATTTCCTTAAATGCAGATCATCTGGATTTAATGGAACATGTAATTTGTCTGCCATTAAATTATTTGCAAAACAAGCAGCAGAAGGACGATATTAAAGGACGAAAGTTTCTTAACATCAAGTGTGATTTATTATATTATCATATATATTATATAAGATTTATATATTAGATATATATATTAGATTTAAGATAACTTTTACAATTTGATTAAGATAATCCGCGCTGTATCTCGGTGGTGACGTTCTATTATTTTTGAAATAACAAGTCTAATTCAGGAAATCTTTTATATTAATCTACAAATTACGATAATTGGGAAAGCCTTAGAGTTGAGTGAAGTATAAGAATAGCATCAGCTATGGAAATAAACACAACTAAGAATGTGACACAACTTATTTGCTAACCGCTGTATCTTTCATAATTCTCTATTTCCATGCTAAACTGCAACAGTTAATCCAACAGGAATATTATGTCTTGTTCATTAGTTCAGAACATTGACTGTCTGCGCAAGGTTTTAATGCTGAGCTTGTATTCGGTATGTGCACACTACCCTCCAAGTAAACTCAAGAATTAATGAATCTAAAATAAATCAGTATGGATAAGAAACGCATTAAGAACACATTTGATTGAAAATCGGCAGTTCAGGATGTGCTTTGACAAATAATGTATTATAACTCAGTACAATTGTTTTTCATGTTTCTAAGCATTTCAATCATTCCTCGAAGTGTGAACAAAATAAATTTAAAAACTTTAATAAACGCAATTACTTGCTGCTTACTAGCAGGAATAAGCAAGGCTTTTTATTATACTAAGCGAGTATACAAAAGTTGAAGTAATAAGAACTAATTTCTATTGTCAGTTTTGACAAAAATTTTAGCTTCTATAAGTAACTTATAAGCATTCAAAGAACTCTATATGTAGCCGTTGCTTATAACTTAAATTTTTATATTTTTTTTTAAATCTAAACTACTGTAGCATAGCTCTGCACTGTTGTTAAGTTTGAATTTCTGAATACATAAGTTTAATAAAGTATCTTGCAGTTGACCATGATTACACGGAGAAGTATAATTTTCTACTTCAGTGCTCATTTATTGTTGCTCTAGTTATTGTTGATGATATGAAACTCAAGCATAGTGCAAAGGAGTTGCAGTCATTTTTTTGCAGTCTCCAGACATGAGGGCAACGCCAGTAGTTGTCTCTATTGTTATTGTTCCGGCTTAAGTGTACTTGGATGAATAGCAATCAGTAAGTTGTGCTGCTGTTATTAATAATATTCTTCCTCACACTTGTTGTTGGTACTACTCTGAGCTTTTGATGTCGTTGACGAGTGTGTTATTATGACACCGCAATTTTCTTGGTCAAGTATGAAGTGTACTTAAAAAGTAATAACTGCATATAAATGCAAGAGCAATAACAACTATTGTATATACACATATTGTGTATAGTATTGTATTGCATTTGTATGCCTGCTTGGTAAAACGAGTGCAATTTTATTTATATGCTGGCAGTTTTTACGTGATTACTATTACTTGGTCTCCGTATATCGTTTAATATTGTCGTTTTTATTGCATTTTTAAAGCCATTTACTTTTCATTTTTTAATGTGAATTTTTATTATGGTTAACTTCATAATATTACGGGGAAGTTTAATTATTTATATTCACATCATCATTATTATGTCAGTAAGTGCATAATAAGAGATTATTAAGTTCAAATAAAGATTGGCATTTACTTCGTATAATGAAAGCAATTCATTTAAAAGTTCGTTCCTATGATATATTTAAATATTAGTTACCTGGGCGTATGAGTAACAATTTGGTGCTTTTATATTGTTAATGTATGAATGCAATGTTTAAAAGTAACATGTTACTAATAGCTTACACTGTTATCTTTATAACAAAGTCTTGTTGAGCCTAACATGGACTTTAATAGATTCAAAGGGTATACTGCGTATAATGTTACTAAATATTTCAAATGTGTATTTCTTACACGATAGCTAGTTGAAAACCTTTTAATTATAATTTATAAGATCGTTAAATAAATATATTTACTATATTCTGAGACCGTATATGTTATATAGCTAGTGTGTTCAAGTTTTTTGTACAATTTTTTACAATTGTTTAAATGAAAATCGTCAATTATTATTTTAATTTAAGTTTCGGTTTCGTAATTATTTTGTTGTTGGATTTTGTACTGCAGTTTAAAGATAAATATGGATTCAGAGTATATTTTCAAGTCCGACTTCTTCTATAAATCATAGTATTATATCTATATAAAGAGTTTTATATTTTCATCCGATATAATATGTTTACTTTTTTTGCATATGTAACAGTCGCGGGCACACTCCCTCCATGTATTTTGAAGTCCCTCCCTTACAAAACCTGCCAGTTCAATTAAGTAAGTTTCCAGTTCTGTATGGTGATAGTTTAAATATATGTGGCATGTCAGATTGTCACTTACTTACTTAGACGTACTTAGACTTTAGTGTGGTTTTCTTTGCTTCTCGTTTTTGCGTACAACTTTAGAGCATATCAATTACCGGAAGCATATGTTTATGTGTCATAAATACTAAATTAATAAAAAATGAAAAAAAAGTCTTTAATAATATTTACTAAACTAATAAAGTCGTATGTTAAAAATAACATATTTTCTCTGAAACCACATTACTAAACGGAATTTAAGCGAATTGTAATATAGACTTTTTCACTTGATCTATACAAATATTTAATTGTCAAGTAAGCTTATATATGTTTAAATAAACAAATATCAAAGTTTTAGATAACAGCACCGCAAGTAAAATAATTATTAATCAGTAAATGAATAATTTAATAGAAATAGCACAAAAAATGAGCAAAACTGCTAGCGAATGGCACTAAAAATTGCCAAACCAAGTATCACCAAAAATAGAACCAAACATGAGCCAAAGTGCAAGTTAAGAGCACTGAAAATAGTGAATATTCACCAATACGATTTAATTATTTTTGAAAAATGCAATGTAAAAATATATTCAGTATTAAAGAAAATCTTAATAGTTATAGGTACCATTATAGCTATATCTAATACCAAGAATTATTGTTTTTTGTGGTTAAAACTATATTTTCATTGTATGAGGAGATCAATAACACATTAACTTATACCAGAATGTATTTTAACCCTAAAGTATCTTAAAATACTGTAAAATATTTTAAAGTCAAATGAAATTAATAAAATATTATAAATCAAAATATTTTTCTTTTAAATTTTTATTTACATTATATTTTCTTTTAATTTTTATTTTAAACATTTAAAATAAATTTTTCCATTCTGTTTTTTTTCACAAAAAGATATTCTTTAATTATTTTCCACTTGCTATCTGAAGGATGTGAAAAATTCTATTAATTTTATTTTTGCTTCACAATTTGTGTTAGTTAAATTATTTTAAGTAAATTTCTTAGTTTTTTTTTTTAATTTAAAATAGTTTTTGTTTAAATAAATCAAAGGAATTTAGAAAGTTTATTTTTGACAATATTAAAGTTATTTAATATGCAACCACAAATAAATATTGAAAAGCTAAAATGCAATTTAAATCGAATTTTCGGTTAAAATCTCATGTAAAGTAAAGGAAAGTAGAAGAAATTTGAAATTCTTGCATAATCAAAGTAACACATGAAGATTATTTGATTTAAATATTGTAACCAATGTTAAACTATTATATATATATGGAAGAGTTGAAACAGACAAGTACAAGTAATAAGTATGTAAATCAAAATTTAGACATATTTGGTTAGACATTTTTCTAATAAATACTGATATCGGATATAATCGTAAAATTTTTGTAAAAGCCGTGGAATATAAATTTATTTATAATTTATGTTACAATATTGTAAATTCTGCCTCAATTAAATGCCTCAATTAAATGGCTTAAACTTACAATCTCATGTCCGATAATGGGATAAGAGCGTTATGCGCCACTTGAATAGAAAATCAAGTTCTAGTAATTCTAGATCAGAGTAAATTCTTGTGTGTTGCTTATTAGTTCCGAATAGACTCCTTACTGTGTTAATACATATGGATCAAATTTTGTTTTTTCGTCGGGTCACAACATGAGTTTAGTTTCATTTCAAATTTCAAGCTAGGACTTCTATTAAACCTTGTATTCAGGCTATAACATAGACAAACATATCTTCTAACAAAAAAATTGTAATTATATCAATACAATATATTGTATGTTGTGATATTCCAAAAGTCAAGTATTTAATATGAATTCATTTTTATATTATTTTAATTAATTGAATTTTTGGCGGACTATACAGCTGTTTCGAGTATTGCCAAATACCCATCATCAGTGGTCTTGGAAATAATTCTTGTATTTAATTATTTGTAAATAACTATTTTTGAGAGACTGCAAGTACTAGGAATCGAACTCGGGTCATGCCAAATTTGAAGCTCAGAGTCAGCGCACATTAACCAACTGATCCAAAGCCATGCTTGAGTTTTATGTTCGCACATTTTTCTGGAGTTTTGCTAATTTGCTGCGAAAGATTTAGGTATTAACAAATTCACTTGTTGTGTTTATATTAGAACGAAGTCATGAACCAGCTGAAGAATAATTGAATTAATTAATCATATTTTTAATTTTAATTGTTAAATTATAATACTAGTCTGTTTGTTTTATTTATCTAAAAATTATTTAAGTTGTTTTGTGAACAAAATAAATGAAAAGTTCACCAGTAGAGATGTACTCAAGAAAGTGAAGTGATTAGAATAACGCTATTATCAACTGGAAATAAAAACAATTACTAAAATATAATCTACGTTTATGAATAATAAATTCTATACTAATAGAGTACATTTAAATACATATATGGGAAATAAAGAAATATGTGTGAAAGTTTTGAGAATATCGATTTTGTAATCTATTTTGTGGCAGCACTTTTCCTGTAGCATATCTCACATAGAACTATTGTTAAAGGTATCTACCATAGCTCAAAGTTTACCATTCCGCAATATGAATCGTTTAACAATCGTTAAACGGATTTTATCAAAAGACATTTAAAAAAGCTTGTAGTTAATAATAACTATAGTTAATTAATTGTAATTATTTTTAAAGATTATTAAATTTTTTAATGTATTTTTTATTATATAAAAATCGTTGAAAATCAGAAAAATAGTTAGAAGCTCTTTTTGAAATATTGTAGCAGACACATAGAAATTCTGAACTATTGCCGATTAGATGAAAAGGATATCCGAATAATAGTAAACTTATACTGGAAACAGTACGCAAATGTTTGCATTGATAGTTACTTCATGCAAGAAGTAGAAATAAAGCGCGGGGTTCGCCAAGGGTGCATTCTGTCACCATGTGACAGTAATGACAGTACTATTTTCAAAGAAGCACTACACGATGCGACAGATGGAATTATGGTTAACGAAGGACTTATAAACGATTTGAAGTACGTCGATGATACAGTTCTTATTGCCGACTCAATAGAGGGCTTACAGAACCTTTTAGACGCTGTTGCATTAAAGTGCAGAGAATACAGCTTAAAATTAAATTGCAGTAAAACCCAATATATGGTGGTAACCAAAAGACACAATTCTGGAGAAAGATTAACAGTATTTGGTTCACCCATAAAAAGAACCGATGAGTACAACTACTTGGGATGCCAGCTTACTGAGGAATGGGATAGTAAAGAAATACGTGTCCGAATTGAAAAAGCAAGGTCTCCTTTTATTACGATGAAAAATTTGCTGTGCACACGAGATCTGTCATCACCGCTCAGAATAAGAATGCTGCGATGCTATATATTCTCTGTACTCTTCTACGGGACCTATGGGCCTGAACGCTGTCTGTTGCATCGATGAATAAACTTGAGGTTTTTGAAATGTGGTGCTATCGACGTATGCTGAAAATAAACTGGACAGAAAAAATTACAAATACAGTGGTACTCAGTGGCGTGTCAACAAAGAGACAGAAGTATTAGAGGCAGTAAAACGTCGTAAGTTTGAGTTTTTGGTCATATTTTGAGGTATCTGGAAAAGTACGGACTATTGAAATTAATCATTGAAGGCAGAATTAAATGCAGACGTGGCCCTGGAAGACGAAAGATATCATCGCTGAAGAATTTACGTAAACGGTTCAGATAACTTTTCGAGAGGCTGTAGATAAAGTGAAAATAGCAATCATGTTAGCCAACGTTCGAAGAGGACAAGGCACCTAGAAGAAGAAGAAGTAGCGGAGTTTCTCTTGTACTTATCATATTTTTGATTCTTAAAGCGTATTCATATAATGATAATAAGAGATTTAGTTAACTTTAAGTGTTTGTAAGTTAACAGAAGTTACTCTGATTACGAATAAAATCTGTTACTAATTAATTTTTTTCATCCTATTAGTTTCATATTTTACTTGATTCTAAAATAGTCCTCATCATTCAATATTTAAATATAAAAGACAGAGTAAGAAGATTAAAGCTAGTAAACATATGAAATGCGAACAATTTTTGGACACTTGTATTATGTGTACACTCAACTTTTATCGAACCACAATTAGTTATTGTGTTATCACAGAATAGTGTTTAAAAAGTGGCAATTAAATTAGCGAACCCCACGAAATAAAATGAAAAATGCAAACATTTGTTTAAAATTTGCTCTCCAACGTTAATCGACTTTTAATTAATTATTATCCATGTACGTTTGGTTTTTGTGTTTTGTTCATAAGTGGAAAAACACTGTGCGACTTGAACTTCCTATAAATACCTAATAGGAATGATGTGATAATAAATTTCACTCATCAGTTGTGAAGGACCGAACCTTGTTGGATCTGTAACCGAATGAAAACAGGAAAGGTTTAACATTTACAGACGTAAATTCGTCTAAGCTTAATGTTGAGTACTATTGCAGGAGTATACTCTATGGAAGGCATCCTACGTTCACGATTGTACATACAAATGATAAAATATCTTATTTAGATACAGTTCCAGTTACTGGCACTATTTATGTCTGAGTGCTTGGAGCAGTTTAAAGAGTATGGGTGATATACCTTCGCGCAAGTGACAAAACGAATTCCAACAATTCCAATTCTAACAAATATTAATTCGTCTAGAGCTTCAACATTGCACTACTTAAGAGTTGATATAATAGTAGCGGAAAATTTATTCACTACAAGTAATTAACTATATTACGAATGTCGATTAAGTGATGCAGTGTAAACGTATTTTCGCTAAGTCAGAATTCACGACTATAATTTGCTTTCTTATTTTATGGAGTAATTTTGAATTCAGTTATTTGTGGGTAATTAATATTATGACAACATTTGTTTCAAGTTTTTCACAATGAATTACTACACATGTCTGAAGAATAATAGACTAAAAACCATTATCACAACGATTAACCGTTATCACGATTAAAGGCTAAATTTCAATCATTAATCTTTGTAGTTTAGTATCATTGCCGATGTAAAGCTGCTCTTAAACTATAATTAACACATAATTATGTTATCTTTTTTCTTATAATAATACATATCAATTATTTAAAAGACCTTTTAAGTTGTACTTTTTGGTAAAATTAAAATTATTTTAATTTAAGTGATTAGTTCAAAAAATTCATGCCTATTCTTATATCTTTAAAGAGTACTATAAGTGAATATCATTATGCAGTTATTTAAGCAAAAACATATTGAAATATATATTTACTTGCATTTAAATTGCAGCTCGGTTGAATTGTATTTCAACTTTATATACTCAATCGTTTCACATGCAAGATTTCAGTACTTTCATTGCATTTTTTGTTTATTTATTTATTGGTGTGGTCATAAGCTTAATAGTGGTTAAGACAATATAGAAGCAATTGTAGTCATATGTAGTAATTAATTGTAGTCATTAACAGAAAACATTTGCTACGCTATTTATTAGGCAAATATTTGCAATATAAATTACAATATTAAGTGCTGTCCAATTTATAATAAAATTATATAAATCTAAGAGAAAACTAAAATTTTAAATAAAGCCCTATACGAAATAGAATTTCAGTAATAATAATATTAGTAATAATAATAGTAGCTACAGTTATAGCAGAAACAACAAAGCAATAAAACTGGAAAATAAATGTTGAGGTATACAGTGCGTATGAGTAACAAAAAACGCAAGCAAAATGGCTTCTTAGTAAGTAAAATAGTATGGCAGCAGCAACTTAAGAAGACGGATCAAGTAAAAGGTAGGATGTGGGGGTTAACATAGACAAAAACACAAATTACAGTAAGAATAACAATAAAGTAATTGAATGTATTAATAATAAAATTTATGGTATTTTCCTTATTGGGTGAAAAATTATATTAAGCAAAGCACAAACACATCCTGAGGCGCAAAAATTTGCTCATATATAGAAGTATTTGCATTCAAATATATTACTTAAAATTTTAATTGAAGTGGTATTTTTGTGTTTTAAGTATTTGCATATATTCAATTATGTACTAGTATTTCAATGTATTCAAAATATACCATATTTATGCTTATTTAAATGTTTAGTTTTAAGGTATTTTATGATTTATGTCATTTTGGTGTTATTTTACTGTTACTGCAATTGCACCTCCTGCAAATGCTTTCCAGCATTTCCAGTCACTGGTAGTGGCTTACCACATATTTTGCAAGTACAACTCCTACTCCTTTGTTTTATCATTTGTATGATTCTCTCGTACCGTTAATGAAAATTTAATGCGGTTCAATAAATTTACTCGTTACTTTTTTGGTTGTGTTGTTCTTATTTGCTTACTGTGTGCTTTCTTTTAGCAACATTGACACAGTGTTGCTGTTGTTGGTGGGTTAACAGCAAATATGCAATAAACACACAGACGATAGTTTTCCTTGCCTTTAACCTTGCATGTTGCAACAGCAGAGTCGCTTAGCCACCGGTCGTATGAGTAACAATCATGAGTAATATTTGTAAACAAATTGTGGTTTTATCATTTTACCAATAATATTTTATTGCGTTATTGTTACATATTATTGCTTTAATTCTTCTTCAAGAATTTAATTTGAAGTTAAATAAATAACTTTGGTTTGTTGTCATTATTATTTTTTTTGGTTTAATTCATGCAAACTTCTGACCACAAATAATAATTTAATAAAAATTTTAAACAAAATATATATGAAAGGAAATATAACTTTATTAAGCCTTGGATTCAACTTATGTTTCGATATTATTTTATTTTTTTTTTTTATTTTGTTAATTGCCATTCATTTAACGCAACACCAAAGGTAATTTGCATTTAATTTACTAATTTTAGTAAAATAAAAATGAAAAAACACATTACATTCCAAATGGAAGCGCAAAATGCAATAATTTATGGCAACTTCTTTCACAAATTGTGAGATTTTTGAGGTGAAATTTATTTCCAAAAATAATCACTACTGTTTTTGTACTAGAATTAGCGAGTGTTTATATAAGTTTTCTCCAGTCTAACTAAGAAATGGCGCCATCGAGAACTACGCTTCGTATTAAGTAGACACAAACGTTATTGTATTTATCTAACGTTTAATTATAAACAAACACAAGCTGAGTCTTCCAAAAACTATTGTCTTTATTTTATCCTCCAGTGATCATATCGATGTTTCTGCCTAAAAGAGAACATTTGCAGCACACATTGCTTTTCTTGTTTAGTCGAGAGAAAAAGACAGTTTAAAGGCATTATTTGCTAGTGGAAGCATATGGTGAATACGCTTCATTGATTAGAACATATGCGACATGGTTTCGAGAATTTAAAAGTAGTGATTTCTATGTAAAATGCAGTGAGCGCTACAGTGAAACACGAAATTGTGCAGACGAGCAATTGCAGAAGGTATTGGATTATGATCCAACTCAACAACAATTGACCAAAACAATATTAAATGTGTCACCAGAAACAATCAGCAGGCGTTCATGAGTAATGGGAAAGATCAATAAACTCGGTAAATGGATCTCACATGGTTTGAATGAATGTCAAATGCAAAATTACAAAATTACTTGCAAAATGCCACGAACGAAAATCATTTTTGTATTGAATTGTGAGGGGTCACAAAAAATAAATTTATTTTGAAAACCCGAAACGGAAAAAATTTTAGCTATCATTTATCGATTGCAGCCTTTCAAGACCAAGCAATGAGACTGTACTTTGTGTCTGGTGAGACCAGAGCAGTATTGTGTGTTATGAATTCTTAAAGTTAATCCGTTAATCTACAATGCTATTACCAACAAATGAATAATTCAAATCACGTGTTGATCGAAAGAAAACCGGAATGGGTCAGAAGATATAGGAAAGTGATTTTATTGCCTGATCCCTTATTTGTGCCGTCTTACATAACACAACCGTATCCACTGTATTTTACCTCTTACCTCTTCGTATCTGTGGAACACATGCTCGCAAGCAGCACTTTAGCGATTTTGAGGAAGTCAAAAAACGGCTCGATGAATGATTTGTCTTTTGCGGCAGACAAGCAATTTTTCTGTCATGATATTCATATATTACCTTAAAGACTTTCCCTTAAAAAAAAGTTAATAAAATTTAATGTTATTAATATTTGAAACAATAAAATGATATTCCCTATAGTTATTAAATTAGGAAATTATATTTTTAACTTTTTATAACTTTAAGTCGTACCTATGGTATATTAAGCGAAGTAAATTATTTAAATTGGTATTATATTTTTAATTATTGACGTTATGCTTATGCTTATTATATGGCTGTGTGTTTTGACCATCTACTTTTAACTCAGAAGATAATAGGGATATATGTTTCAATTGAGCGTAGGACTGCGACTATGGCAATAGACTTGTGGTTGCATCTGCCTCTAATATAAACTAACATAAATCCAAGAATTTTTTATATGATAAAATGTCAGGTTAGTATTATAAATATCAAATTCGTACACATTTACGTATATTTATGTGTGTGAACCGCATACTTCCTTTCACTTAATAAAATCATTTAAATTTCGACCACTGAAATTTTACGAAATTTTCCAAATTGATGCCAAAAATGAGCGGCGTTAATAAAGTTTTTAGTAAGCGAGACCATGGAGAACGCGACCGGAAAACGCAGCTGCTTATTAACAATAATTTACCCAAATGAACGGTTGCGCGTTAACCAACAAACGCAACGGAAAATTTCATACAATTAACGCCATTATATTGGCAATTGAGTGGCGGCTGCAGCGATGGTGGTAGCGCCAGCGTAGACCACCATCGCAATGCAAATTCCCAAACGCCAAAGTGGAAGAAAAAATTTCCCATCCGACCCACAAAATAAAAAAAACTCATATTGAGCCTTTAGTATTCTGCAGGCAATTAAAACGAGTTAAATGTGCCTTAATAGCGTACACACACACACTCACACACACACACACACACACACACGCAAATCACTGACTGCATATACGTATGTATGTGTATGTGCTTGTGGGTTATATGATAGCAATATGACATACATTTTTATATTGCTTGCTACAAAGCACTGGTAAACTAATAAAGTATTGTAATTGTGCTCTAGAGATTCCTTTGCAGTCCAATTTATATATTATTTTCATAAAATATATATATATTTTTTGTTGTTATTTAATGCATAATTTACTATAATAAAAGTGTATAAATAAAATTATGAACCGAACTACAAACTACGAACTACGAAGTACGAAAAGCGAGCAACATTTTACATTTATTGTCTGTTTATGGACGTGCAAATATGTGCGCATTCGAGTACAGGCTGCATGGGGAATTCCCAAAACAAATGTAAATTGCACATATACAGTTCGAAATGTTGCTCAAACAGTAAAATGAGTTCAAAAGAGTGTATAATTTTATTTTGTTGTAAAATAATTACGTACAAGTACAAAGAAAAATTAGCCTTTTAAGCAATAAATTCAGAAATTTAAGTAAAAAATGCTAATTTCATGCATAAATAATTGAAACAAGCTCAAGTACAAAACATACAAAAATTTAAAAATACTAAAGTACAGTATGTGCTTGTTCGGAAGTACCCAGCAAGCATTAGTGTTGGCGCATCATAAAGATGTAAAACATACTACAGTAATCCCCCCTAAAATGCGGTAGATGGGTTACGCGTTATAGGAAAACACGTTATAGAGATATTCCCGTATACACACGTGCAAAGATACTCGATGGTACTCGAATTATGAACTGTACAAATCCCCGCGTTATATGGGGGAATGCCCGTGTTATACGGAAGATTGAAATCGCATAATATGAAAACGCGTTATAAGGGTACAGCGTTATAGGGGGAATTACTGTATTTCCAATAATAAGAATTATAATAAGAATTATAATAATAATAAGATAATAATAATAATATAATAATAAATAATAAGAATTACGATTATGAATTATATGAAAAGAATATAGTTACGAATTAAGCATAGAACATTAAGCATTGCATGCACTCGGTGGCGTGTAATCATAGTCTGTCAGAATCTGTAACTGAGTGACACCACCGCCGCTGACGGTTTTTAGTGACAACAGAAATATTTTCATCAGTTAATTTTAAAGATATTTCCGCATACAATATTATATTTTATAGTATTTACTGAATCAACTTTTTTATATTATTACTAAGAAGTATTTTAAACAGCTGAAATTATTCAATAAAAATATTTTTTGAGATATTTCTTTGCACTTTTAGAAAGGAGAAGTCGATTTGTCATTATCAATCTAGTTGATAGCCGTAATTTCCAGAATTTCCCACAATTTCAAAGACCAAATGCAACTATAGGCATAAATCTATTTTATTTGTTTGTTTTGTTTTTATTTCAATATCTTATAAACCCATAAGATATTAATGAGTTCATTTAATTCGTATGAATATATTTAAAATAAATTATATATATTTACTTACAAAACAAAAAATATTTGCGTATATTTAATGCCACTATATTTTTTCTATATATTTTGATATATTTTATGGAAGATACTATAAATCAATGAATAATGAATACCAGTATTTAAATTTAGCTCTGTTTAAAATTTTTTCTGTTTTCGTATAATACGTTTTACAGTACTGTTATTGTAGCATTCTTTGATATTTTACATTGCGTTCCAATATTTTAATTTTAATTTTATTTTAATTTTAATTAATTTTAATTTTATACTTACTTACTTACTTAGTTGGCCATTACAGACGTGTGTCGTCCTTGGCCGCGTCGAGTAGCCTCCGCCAGTCAGCCCGATTAGTTGCTTTCTGACGCCAGTTGGTAGTACCGAGCGCCCCCAAATCGTTGGTCACCTGGTCCTTCCACCGAAAATGCGGACGTCCTCTACCGCGTTTTCCACCTGCGGGTACCGAATCAAATACCTTTCTAGCCGGAGCACTTTCTTCCATTCGCACGACATGACCAAGCCAGCGTAGCCGCTGAATTTTTATGCGCTTAACTATGTCAATGTCGCGGTATAGTTCATACAGCTCATCGTTCCATCTAATTCGATACTCGTCGCCAACGCGTAAGGGACCATAGATCTTCCGAAGAATTGTTGGTAATTGTCCAAGCTTCTGCACCATACAGCAGGACAGGCGTGAAAAGGGTTTTGTAGAGCGTGATTTTTATTTGTCGAGAGAGGGCTTTATTTCTCAATTGCTTACTTAGCCCGAAGTAACATTTGTTGGCAAGAGTAATTTTTCGTTGAATCTCTA
>NC_051847.1:116729931-116741919 GCF_002237135.1 Teleopsis dalmanni
AATATAAAAATGAATTCATATTGTTGTTGTTCATTACCAGTTCGAAAAAACCTCTTGATAAACATAAATTTAAATACTTGACTTTTGGAATATCTCAACATACAATATATTGTATTGATATAATTACAATTTTTTTGTTAGAAGATATGTTTGTCTATGTTATAGCCTGAATACAAGGTTTAATAGAAGTCCTAGCTTGAAATTTGAAATCAAACTAAACTCATGTTGTGACCCGACGAAAAAACAAAATTTGATCCATATTTATTAACACAGTAAGGAGTCTATTCGGAACTAATAAGCAACACACAAGAATTTACTCTGATCTAGAATTACTAGAACTTCATTTTCTATTCAAGTGGCGCATAACGCTCTTATCCCATTGTCGGACATGAGATTGTAAGTTCAAGCCATTTAATTGAGGCAGTGGATTTTGAAGGATCTTTTCATGAGATGTTCACCAGAATGCAGAATTCACAATATTGTAACATAAATTATAAATAAATTTATATTCCACGGCTTTAACAAAAATTTTACGATTATATCCGATATCAGTATTTATTAGAAAAATGTCTAACCAAATATGTCTAAATTTTGATTTACATACTTATTACTTGTACTTGTCTGTTTTAACTCTTCCTTATATATAATATAGTTTAACATTGGTTACAATATTTAAATCAAATAATCTTCATGTGTTACTTTGATTATGCAAGAATTTCAAATTTCTTCTACTTTCCTTTACTTTACTTGAGATTTTAACCGAAAATTCGATTTAAATTGCATTTTAGCTTTTCAATATTTATTTGTGGTTGCATATTAAATAACTTTAATATTGTCAAAAATAAACTTTCTAAATTCCTTTGATTTATTTAAACAAAAACTATTTTAAATTAAACAAAAAAAACCAAGAAATTTACTTAAAATAATTTAACTAAAACAAATTGTGAAGCAAAAATAAAATTAATAGAATTTTTCACATCCTTCAGGTAGCAAGTGGAAAATAATAAAAGAATATCTTTTTGTGAAAAAAAACAGAATGGAAAAATTTATTTTAAATGTTTAAAAGAAAAATTAAAAGAAAATATAATGTAAATAAAAATTTAAAAGAAAAATATTTTGATTTATAATATTTTATTAATTTCATTTGACTTTAAAATATTTTACAGTATTTTAAGATACTTTAGGGTTAAGATACATTCTGGTATAAGTTACTGTGTTATTGATCTCCTCATACAATGAAAGTATAGTTTTAACCACAAAAAACAATAATTCTTGGTATTAGATATAGCTATAATGGTACCTATAACTATTAAGATTTTCTTTAATACTGAATATATTTTTACATAGCATTTTACAAAAAAAATTAAATCTTATTGGTGAATATTCACTATTTTCAGTGCTCTTAGCTTGCACTTTGGCTCATGTTTGGTTCTGTTTTTGGTATTAAATGGTTTGGCAATTTTTAGTGCCTTTCGCTAGCAGTTTTGCTCACTTTTTGTGCTATTTCTATTAAATTATTCATGTACTGATTAAAATTTATTTTACTTGCGGTGCTGTTATCTAAGACTTTGATATCTTTTTATTTACACATATATAAGCTTACTTGACAATTAAATATTTGTATAGATCAAGTGAAAAAGTTTATATTACAATTCGCTTAAATTCCGTTTAGTAATGTGGTTTCAGAGGAAACATACGACTTTATTAGTTTAATAAATATTATTAAAGACTTTTTTACATTTTTTATTAATTTAGTATTTATGACACATAAACATATGCTTCCAATAATTTATATGCTCTAAAGTTGTATGCAAAAACTATATACAAGTAAGTAACAATCTGACATGCCACATATATTTAAATTATCACCTTACAGAACTGGAAACTTACTTAATTGAACTGGCAGGTTTTGTAAGGGAGAGGCTTCAAAATACATGGAGGGAGTGCGACCGCGACTGTTACATAAGCGAAAAACATATTATATCGAATGAAAATATAAAACTCTTTATATAAATATATTACTATGATTTATAGAAGAAGTTGGACTTGAAAAAATACTCTGAATCCATATTTATCTTTAAACTGCAGTACAAAATCCAACAACAAAATAATAATGAAACCGAAACTTAAAACTTAAAATAATAATTGACGATTTTCATTTAAACAATTGTAAAAAATTGTACAAAAAACTTGAACACACTAGCTATATAACATATACGGTCTCAGATTATAGTAAATATATTTATTTAACGATCTTATAAATTATAATTGAAAGCTTTTCAACTAGCTATTGAATCGTGTAAGAAATACACATTTGAAATATTTAGTAACATTATACGCAGTATACCCTTGGAATCTATTAAAATCCATGTTCGGCTCAACAAGACTTTGTTATAAAGATAACAGTGTAAGCTATTAGTAACATGTTACTTTTAAACATTGCATTCATACATTAACAATATAAAAGCACCAAATTGTTACTCATACGCCCAGTGAACTAATATTTAAATATAGGAACGAACTTTTAAATGAATTGCTTTCATTATACGAAGTAAATGCCAATCTTTATTTGAACTTAATAATCTCTTATTATGCACTTACTGACATTATAATGATGATGTGCATATAAATAATTAAACTCCCCCGTAATATTATGAAGTTAACCATAATAAAAATACGCATTAAAAAATGAAAAGTAAATGGCTTTAAAAATGCAATAAAAACGACAATATTAAACGATATACGGAGACCAAGTAATAGTAATCACGTAAAAACTGCCAGCATATAAATAAAATTGCACTCGTTTTACCAAGCAGGCATACAAATGCAATACAATACTATACACAATATGTGTATATACAATAGTTGTTATTGCTCTTGCATTTATATGCAGTTATTACTTTTTAAGTACACTTCATACTTGACCAAGAAAATTGCGGTGTCATAATAACACACTCGTCAACGACATCAAAAGCTCAGAGTAGTAGCAACAACAAGTGTGAGGAAGAATATTATTAATAACAGCAGCACAACTTACTGATTGCTATTCATCCAAGTACACTTAAGCCGGAACAATAACAATAGAGACAACTACTGGCGTTGCCCTCATGTCTGGAGACTGCAAAAAAATGACTGCAACTCCTTTGCACTATGCTTGAGTTTCATATCATCAACAATAACTAGAGCAACAACAAATGAGCATTGAAGTAGAAAATTATACTTCTCCGAGTGATCATGGTCAACTGCAAGATACTTTATAAAACTTATGTATTCAGAAATTCAAACTTAACAACAGTGCAGAGCTATGCTACAGTAGTTTAGATTTAAAAAAAAATATAAAAATTTAAGTTATAAGCAACGGCTACATATAGAGTTCTTTGAATGCTTATAAGTTACTTATAGAAGCTAAAATTTTTGTCAAAACTGACAATAGAAATTAGTTCTTATTATTTCAACTTTTGTATACTCGCTTAGTATAATAAAAAGCCTTGCTTATTCCTGTTAGTAAGCAGCAAGTAATTGCGTTTATTCAAGTTTTTAAATTTATTTTGTTCACACTTCGAGGAATGATTGAAATGCTTAGAAATATGAAAAACAATTGTACTGAGTTATAATACATTATTTGTCAAAGCACATCCTGAACTGCCGATTTTCAATCAAATGTGTTCTTAATGCGTTTCTTATCCATACTGATTTATTTTAGATTCATAAATTCTTGAGTTTACTTGGAGGGTAGTGTGCACATACCGAATACAAGCTCAGCATTAAAGCCTTGCGCAGGTAGTCAATATTCTGAAGTAATGAACAAGATATAATATTCCTGTTGGATTAACTGTTGCAGTTTAGCGTGGGAATAGAGAATTATGAAAGATACAGCGGTTAGCAAATAAGTTGTGTCACATTCTTAGTTGTATTTATTTCCATAGCTGATGCTATTCTTATACTTCACTCAATTCTAAGGCTTTCCCAGCTATCATAATTTGTAGATTAATATAAAAGATTTCCTTAATTAGACTTGTTATTTCAAAAATAATAGAACGTCACTACCGAGATACAGCGCGGATTATCTTAATCAAATTGTAAAAGTTATATTAAATCTAATATATATATCTAATATATAAATCTTATATAATATATATGATAATATAATAACTCACATTTGATGTTAAGAAACTTTCGTCCTTTAATATCGTCCTTCTGCTGCTTGTTTTGCAAATGAATTAATTGCAGACAAACTACATGTCCCATTAACTCCAGATGATCTGCATTTAAGGAAATTGACGCTTACCTCATTTGTCAAAATGTTCTTTCAACAGTATGTAGTTCTATCACTAATTTAATATTATATATACAAAAGTGTATACGATTTAAAAATAATTTCAGAAGTGTTTTATTAGTCACTAATAATACAAATCAAACTATACTCCTATAGGATAGTATACTATAGTATCTAATACACCTTTTTTGAACTTAAATGATTCGGTACTCTGATGTGCTGTGTTGTTATCCTTTTTTCTTGATCCTTCAATATATTCTTTATGGCAGTGAAAAGCACTCGTTTCTATAAGTATCTTTTTTATACAAATATCATAGTATATGCTTCATATAAATGTCGTTAACTAACTGGATGTTCATGCAAATAATTATATGTTACACATAAAAGGAGTGATTATCCTGTTGAGGCCTCTTATTTAAATATTGTATGCAGCAGATATACGCATACTTCACTTATGACTCTTTCTTACTTCAATTGTTAAATGCAGTAAAGAAAGCAGAGAGTTATAATGAAATGGTTTCAAATGAACATATTGTACTTAGTTGTGGCCTTACCGCTTAAGACTCCAAACGAAATGTTCACACTCCAGTTGCATGCACATCACAGTAGACGTACTTATGTACATCATATATTCATATATATATAAGCTAAAAACAAAAATATTTATATTCAAAAGCGCAATAATCAGCAGGAAATGTGAAATCTGAAGGGTGCGGCAGTCGCATCCGCTTATTCCCAACTACAAAATGAAAATTATATATTTTTTTTGTATGAGTGTAGCGTAAAAGTTTGGAGAAGTAAAGTGATGGCTTCTGCTTTATTAATGGGAAATATGGGTCAACACTATGAAAAACCATCTGAACATTAAATGCAACAGTGTTTAAGGCAGACGAGATAGACGGAGAACAGGAACAAGCGAGATAGATAATGTAGCATATGTTTTATGTTTTGTTTAAAACGTTTTATTTGATTCTCCTTACTTTTTTAACTTATTTTAATGACGCAAAATTGTCGGCTTTTATATGAAAGCACAGCAATTTTGAGGTAAGCAATTGTATTTTAAGTCCAAAGCTATTTAAAAATAAGTTTATAACCGCGCCTCCACTAGCTGAGCTCATAGTTATTACAAATTTATGTTTTACTTATTGCTTATAGCAGTACCTGGTAGTAAAATCCAGAAGCACTATTTTAAAAATGAAAATAATAAACACATGCCACGAATGTTATGCTTATCTTTATTTCGAAACTGCAGCACAAATTGCAAACACTGAACACCCTACATGCCATGCATCCATTTCTGTTAGTTTAGTGAATATAGTGTCAGTTTCTGTATTTAAGATATAAGTCTTTTGAAAAAGTCACAAATATTAGGAACACTTCACCTACTTGTCAAAAAAAAACCAATGACTTTATAGCCAAGCCACAGTTGACTAATAATCGATCAACAAGATCTCTCGATAAATCCTTTCTAGGTAAGGAAATGCAAGGATAGGAAGAACTTAACATTACCATATCTGACATTCGCTCATCTAACTTTAAATTCCATCAGAAGTTCTTATTACTAATACCAGACAGGAATGACTAGGAATGGAACATACCTGTAGTCTTTGAAGATTACTATCATATTACACGAATGGCTCCAAAAGGATGGAAGGAGTGGAGGTGGGAATCTATGGAGGAAATATTTGCGAGTATGAGTTAAGAAAACTCAGTTTTCCAGGCCGAAGCTCCCAGAACTAGGGAGCTTCTAATGCTGAACAGAAAAGGCATCCAACTTGTCACAGGGTTTTTCACTGATATTGCGCAGTCAAAAAGCATCTATCGAACCTAGATGTTATACGACACGATAGCTGCAGATTTTGTCAAGAAAACTATCACAACAGAACTGTGAGAGTCTCGCCAGAATCAGATTTCGATACTTATCAATTGCCTGTCCACTTTCTCCATTTGCATTCTTAACTGCTACTTGCCTATGGGACTAAAGTGGGCTTGCCACAATAATCCTTAAAGAATGCAGAGACGTGATGACAAGTACCCAACCCTTTTAAAATCTATCTATCTATATCAGGAACAAATATAGAAACACCTATAGGTTAGCGCAATCCTACCAATAAGTTTATGTTTCTGGAATTTATAATTTGTTATTGTGATTCATACGTTTACTCTTGTAACTTGACTTTTGTAATTGATACATATCTATCGATGTAGATTATCAGTAAAAATGTCACCGTCCTTTTTGTCCTTTTTGTTGCATTCATCTCATATGTATCCTATATACATGCACACATACATAATCTAATAGTAGACCATAAGGCTACCAGTTTGAGACATGTAGCCACGACAGTTCTGTTTATAGCAACAGAATTTTCTACTTAAACACCTCTCTCAAAGCATACAATACTTTTTATTACATCTATTTGCTGCTAACCAAAATGAATTTAATTTTTGTCGTACTTTTTACTAGAAAGAAACTATTTTCTTAATATAAACTTTTGTTTTTTTAAATAGAAAGGTTTTAAGAACAATAGTGAATTGCAACAACAATGTTTTATTATTTTTAATTAATTAAATTTTTGGCTGACTAAATATTTTTGGATTTTTTACGTTATTGGAATTTCTTATTAGACAAACCTTTGGAAAAGAGTTTATGGCAGTTCGACTTATCAGATCAACACATAATCTCTGATTTTTGTCTCTCTGTAAGGTGTCTTTTGTTCGCTTTGAACCGTTCTATCCTTATGTAGCTTTTAAACCATATTTATAACTGGCATATTGTTCTTTTTACTTGAAACATAAAGTTTCAAGTACTAAGATATGTGTATTACATATCTTAGTACCAGGCAGCTGAAATGCAATTGCTGGAATGCTTTCACTGGAGTACCATGTTGTGTTGGACGGGACAGTGCATGAGGGTTTATTTCTGTATGCTACTGTAAATTATGAAAATTCTTAAGTGCCAAATGAAATGGTTTTTAATGTCTTAGCTCTGCGCTCATGGCTTGCGATTTTACGACCGCCACAATATGAAAAACAACAGGTCATAGGTGTTGCATTAGTGCTGGGCGGTCGTAATTATAAATGCGCTGTAAAACTTAAGTGCAATTGAAATTTGTAATAATTCTTCATGTTGAAGTGTAAAAACGGCTATACAAACAGCATTCCCAGTTAAGTAAATGTGTTCAGCTAAGTGAATTGGAGGCTTCGTCTATGTAAGCTGAGTAATTATGGTTTAACTCTCGCAACGTTTGTATAACTTCACTTCTCACAAGAGCTGAGATACTTGAGTCTTATTTTTGAGTGTGAATTTTAAGGTTTTTGCCATATAGTAAACTTTAAAACAAGTGTTTAATGTTATAAGATGTGTGACTGTATGATTAATACGAACCTCAGTTTTACACTGCACAATTAACAAAATAACTAACGATTTTATTTTTTAGAAATGTTCATACACTGAGTATGCATAAAAAAATTTGTAACTAGGAAAAAGAGTTTGATGTTGGGGGTATGAAAGCTTTAAACTAGCCATATATTCTATTTTTATTTAAAGTTATTTCTTGCTTCAGCAAGCTTTTAACACGATTACTTCTCGGTGGGCTCGATTGTCAAAACCTCCATTGGTAGAATCAGGGTATGCTTGACAATATGTTATGACAATATTCATAGCAATAGGTAATGTTTATAATCTTAAAAAGGCGTTATACGCTTCAAAGTAAAAACTTAAAATATTAGAAATGATTAAAAGAAATCTATTACTTTCCTTTCGTTATTTCGTATCCCCCTTTGTATAAGTCTGATTGGGTTACGCTAGATGATGTTAGAAAGATGAGGCTTCCCACTAAAAAACTTTTGACAATTTGGTAATTGATTAACTAAATTTTCTTTGAGCGCGCATCAAATTTGGACGCTAGCAAGGAGAAAATACGCCACATTTTGCAGTTTTTCCTTGATAAAGGCGAAAACGCAAACCATGCGGTTAAAAATGTGAATAGTGTTTATGGTCCTTATACTGTAATAGTCAATCATGCGCCATGCACTTGTTGAATGTCAGTTGTCGAAAATGTCAATAAAATCATATTGATTGTTGAGTTCGACTGTCATCGTAGCACTGTTTCGATTGCCTAAGAGCTAAAGAATGCACAAAAAGCCGTTTGAAACCATTTGAATAATGCTGGATACAAAAAGAAGCTCAATGTGTAACTCAAGATTAACGGGTAGTTAAGTTTTGCTGTGTATATGATGGGATTGACAGGAATTCATCCACTATAGCTCATAGCTCATTACGGCAAAACTCTTAACTCGGAACTGTATTATCAACAATTAGACTGTCTGAAGAAAGCAATCGCCCAGAAACGGACTGGGTAGACTTATGGCACGTATAGGACCCACACAAAGCAAAACACACCTGATTGACGATGGGTAACTTATTTCAGATATCCATTACAAGTACAATATCGCAAAAAAAAACGTTAACATTCCCATTTATTTGCAGTCTCAAAAGTAAAAAGTGTGTGAAAGATGGATCCCAAGGCTCATCCCAGAGCTAAAAAACAGGCTAGCAAGGGATTTCAGTAAGGTCAACTACTACCTCACTTAGTTCCTATCTGGTCATGGATATTTCAAAAAACTACCTCTACCACATGTGCAAGATAGATTCACTAAATTGTATATATTGAGGATGATAAGCTGAGGATGATAACTCAGAGTACACATTCTTTGAGTGCAATAAGTGGCTACTCGAACGAAAAGTGTTAGCAGCGCAAGTTGGTGTTTTCTCCCCAAGGACGGTGAAAGAAAAAATGATTGAAAGCAAAATAAACTCAGATCGTATTGCAATGTTTTCTGAAAATTTTCTGAGGTTAAAAAAGTAGATCGCGACAGAAGAAAGCTGGAGCAAGCAGATGTGTTACGCTAAAACGAAGTACAAGACTAGCCATTGGATGCAGCAGCAGTGCCTGCTTAAATTACTCGGCGGTATTAATTGTAAGGTCTACCATGAAAAGAAATGCGTTAGTCCCAGAGAAGGGCCAGGGTTATCAGCATGAGAAAGAGGGGTTTAGTTCGTGCAAGTCAGACACTCACTATTCGCGGCGCCGAAAAAAAAACAAACAAGTATATTGTTTTAGAAGAATCTAATTAGTTAATGAAGAATTTCTATATTTTACTATTATTTGTTATTCGATTATTTATATTTAAATTCTGATTTGCTTTTATTTTATAATAACTAACAACTAAGTGTCGGAAAAAAGGCACCAGTACTTGTTTAAAATATATTTCACCTTCACTTTATTTATTAACATTGAGTTTTAAGTATTTTTCGTAGTTCTACTAAAGAATCCCTCCAATAGCTGACTTCTTCCAAGTTGAATAAATGAACTAATATTTGTCATTTCTAGGAATATACCACTTCGTTATGTTTGCTTACTGTTTATCCCATTATTTTATGTATTTATTATTTATTCTTATTTTATTCTCTTCTTATTTTTCAGAATCCATAAAACTCGCTCGTAAACATCTGAAACAACAACGAGAACAGCATTTTTCAAGCTTTGCGCTAATACATGCAATTCATAAGAGTTAAACTTGTCATTATCCATAATAAAAGCAGCAAAATAACTTTAACTTGTCATATACTAAGTACTTCAGTAATACGTTAAGGGCCAGTATGCCACAACACCCTTCCGCAATCCGCAATCCACAATTCGCCATCTATGGTACCATCTACATCTACTACCCACCAACTGACATTTGTCGTCATCCATGAATCTTAGCGCAATTTCAAGCGCAACTAGTCAAAAACAAAATGGCGCAATACTAAAACTAAGCTGCGAATTTTTATTTGTATTTATGTTTTTATTTATATTTTTATATGGATTTTTTTATTATGCTCTTATTTTTGCTTTTATAGTTTATACAATAATGATGCGCGGATTAGATTTGGAATTAGTATTACCACAAAGCGGTGCGATGACAATGAGCGAACAAGAAAATAAAATCAAGAGAATAAAACGAAATAAAACGAAATAAAACGAAATAAAATAAATAAATTTACTGCAGTGCTGGTTTTAACACTAATCAGGGCTGTAAAAAGAAATACAAACAAACACCTACCACGCGACATACATATAATGCTTCATATGTAGAGACATTGGTGAGGGGACTATCGTCTGATATTCTCATTGTGTTTATTAGTTTGGTCTGCTTCTTCTTGTATAGCTGCGATTGTCGCACAAACTCTTGAATATGATGAACAGTAAAGATATTATATTTTGTGTATTATATATTTATATATAAATATAACATTATATATTTTCAATTTTTTTTTTAACGTCTGTTTTAACAACAGAATCTAAATTCTCAATATAGACTATTACTTTCATCGAGAAACAGTGAATTGTAGCAACAAAAAATTTTTATTTTCGATTAATTTTGACCAAATTTGATTGACTATCTAGATGTTTCGAGTGTTCCCAAATAATTTAAGAAAAATATTGCCAATGAAGTTTTTTCATAAATTAAGTATTTTTAAAATTATATAAGAAAATACCGAAATCTCTATATGTAATAACTATTTATAACAATTAAATATTTTAAATAGAATTTATGTATTATTAATTCAACCATATATATAAGTAAATTTGTAAAAAAAAAACAAATATTCAAGCTCTCATTCCAAATAAAAAAATTTTTATAGATGTATATCACAGATCGCACTTCAAATTTACTTATGTTCCTAAAACACAATATTCTTCCTAAATATCTTGGAACTGTCAGTTCTTGAAGAACATATATAAGTCTATCGCACACCAATCTTTTATTCTTGCCGATTCCTATTTTTTCAATACTCAACTCCACCCCTAAAAACAACAAACCCATAAGTTGATTTATAATAATAGTTAATTCTATTGAGCTGTAAAGTATTTTCAAAATTAATATTTCAGCCAACAATTCAATAAGAAGACTGAATCTAAAGTCAGTCTTATTGTTTCTTGATATAAGGAAAATTATAGCTAACTGCCTTAAAAAGTGCAGGCCAGACACGACCAAGTCATGTACACATACGATGTTAATGACTTTAACCTGACGTCTATGTAAAAAATAATTTTGAACGGGGATCGTCTTCATTCTCTCCAATATTATATATTGTACTGGGTGTCAGTAGTGGGCTTACCATTTCTTTCTTCCTATGTTTGAATTAATTTTGTATACATACAGAAAACATTCAAAATATGTGCTATATTTTGGAAAAATGTTTATGTATATAATTATATTTTTGCAGTGATTTTGTTTGTTTTTAGCGCAATTTTAATAATATACAAAAATATATAGAAATATGAATACTTTTGATTTAATTTAATTATTAAAGCGTAGACGTGAAAATTGCCCAGCAACCGGTACTGCGGCCAGAAGAGACCTATTGTACCAGTTTCACTATTGATTAAACAAAGCCCCTTAAAGCTTTGTGAATAAAGTCTAGAACTAAATCTAGAGAAGAGTTCTTAATCTTTAATTCTTTATGAAACAGGTTTCTTCTGTGCGTTGTTAAAGCTGGACAATCACAAAGAATGTGCATGGTCGTTTCCTCATCTTCGAGGCATAATCTGCATTCCGAGTTAGCAGATAATTGTAGTTTATGAAGGTGATATTTCAGACCATAATGACCTGTAATGAAATCCGTTATCAACCTTAAATTACATTTTGAGAATTTAAGAATG
>NC_051847.1:116741939-116744876 GCF_002237135.1 Teleopsis dalmanni
TTTCGGTGGCAGTGGAAATTGTGCCAACTCTATGTGATTAAGTCTGCATTGTTTTCATTTTAACTGCTTGAAACTTCAAATAAAATATTGCAACACTATGCCAAATCAGTGAACGTTTTATATTTTAGTTTACATAATTTAATAAAAATTTATACCTCATTCCCAACTAAGCAAATTTTTCTAAGTCACTCCGTGTTCTGCATTTTTGCTACTGTAATAAAAAGTTTATATGTATTTGTAAAATTAAATATATTGATTACAATAACTCGACTTTGAGAAAATCGAATCTAGTGTTTATTAGCAAAAAACAATTTTTTCAATTAAAGTTCTATAACAAATTTACAATTACACTGCCTTTAAAATTGACCATATAAGAAAAAAAATGTAATATATTTTATGATGACATTTGAAAACATAAATTGAGAAATGATTCGAACACTTCTACTCAAGAGTATGAACATTTTGAACGTTACCAAACATCCGACACTGGAAGTTACCATGTCATCATTGAAAATTTTTTATTTTTTCTTTTAGTTAGAATATGATTGATTGTACGAACATGTGTTTTAAGAATAACAGTGGTGATTTATATACACATAGCAGAAAACGTCTGCGGTCACATACAAAATTTTTTTTAATTTCACATAACTTTTTTGATTTTTACGGAAATTGATTTTTGTTTTCTGATTTATTTTAACTAAAATACAACAATGAAGTTTGAACATAAAAAATTAACAGTTATTCTTAAAAAAAAATTTATACGCAATTATATGTAAAAGCTATAATTTTTGAAGCAGAAAAAGTCTGCTGTCACTTTTTAATATTTATTATTAATTATTATTATTATTATTAAGGGTAGACGTGAAAATTGCCCAACAGCCGGTACTGCGGCTAGAAGAGGCCTATTGTACCAGTTTCACCATTGATTAAAGTCTAGAACTAAATCTAGAGAAGAGTTCTTAATCTGTTCTGGTGACAGAAATTCTTTATGAAACAGGTTTCTTCTGTGCGTTATTAAAGCTGGACAGTCACAAAGAATGTGCATGGTCGAATCTGCATTCCGAGTTAGCAGATAATTGTAGTTTATGAAGGTGATATTTCAGACCATAATGAAACCCGTTATCAACGTAAAATCATATTTTGAGAATTTAAGAATGTCTTTGTAGGAGTACGAGGTTATCAGTGCTTTGCTTTGTCTGAGTCCTGGAAAGTTTACCCAGTACTCCAGCCGCATATGATTTTTCATTTCCTTGATAATCTGTTTTGTACTGGCCCAGTTTATTCCACAAAAGGGTTGAGGGCCTATAATAGCAGTTTTTGATGCAGTTCTGGCTAGCTTATCAGCTTTTTCATTTCCCAAAACTCCTCTGTGGCCCGGAACCCAGTAAAGGCTTACCTTATTCCGAGCTGCAAGTGATTGCAGAAGCTCGTAACACTCAAGGACCTGTTTTGATTTGAAAGTCCAAGAAAAAAGAGCTTTAAGAGCAGCCTGGCTGTCAGAGCAAATAACAATTTTCGAGCCAGAAGATTTTTTGATTAAATTGGATCTTACGCATAAGTTGATTGAGTGGATTTCAGCTTGGAAGACACTCGGCCATGTTCCCATTGCCTCCGAAATGCTGGTGTTGGGTCCATATACACCAGCGCCAGTGCCTTCATCCATCTTTGATCCATCTGTGTACCAAACCAAACTTTTTAGGTCAACCTGTGTTCCTCCATTCTCCCACGTTGAACGTGATGGTAGGTGTAGCTCAAATTTTTTGCCAAAACGATGGAGTTCTGTTGTATAGTCTCCATCGCATTGAGGAATTTTATGTGCTCCAAATGTTTTTAATATTGTTGTATGATCATAGTCAAGACAACCCTTGTTCATATGGAGTTTTAGTCGAAGCGCACTAATCGCAGCCGTAGATTGAATGTGTATGTGCAGAGGTGTCAATCCAAGTATAGCCTCAGGTGCTGCAATTGGACTTGTCCTCATAGCACCAGTCATTAAGAAACATGCTAATCTCTGGAGCTTCATGCAAACAGCAATAGATCCAGCCTGTGTGACCTTTTGGCACCAAACCAGGCAACGATATGTCATGATAGAACGTACTACTGCCTGATATATCCAAAATATAATCTTTGGGTTTAGGCCCCAAGTTTTACCTATACAGGACCATGTTGTCCATAAAGCCCTTAATGCTTTGTTATATACTTTATTTAAGTGTGAACTCCAAGTGAGTTTACTATCTAGGACAACACCTAGGTACTTTGTTTCACTGGAGAGAGATATATTAGTGTTTCCTAAACGTACGGGACCTATGTCTAGTTTACGTTTGAGTGTGAAAGGCACAACAACAGTTTTCTCCGGATTTATGGAGAGACCATCACCTTCGCACCACGCTAAAATGCGTCGAAGGTGTCCTACCAAGATATCTGATAGACTGCTACCATGCTTTCCCGATACTATTACAACTAGATCGTCTGCATACCCAATGGCGTCACAACCAATATTCTCCAATAAGATTAAAAGTTCATCAACAACCACTGACCAGAGCAAAGGAGACAGTACTCCACCCCCACCCTGTGGGCAACCTTTTGCGGCCTCAACAGCTACAGACGTTCTACCTAAGGTTGATGTAATTTTTCTGTTTTGAAACATCGCCTCAATCCAGGAAATAACATTAAAATCAACATTTCTGTTAGTTAAGGCATTCGAGATCGAGCCATAACTTGTATTGTCGAACGTTCCTTCAATATCCAGAAATGCACAAAGCGCAATTTCTTTATTTTTGTGGGCCTTTTCAATTTTCCTGGAATAAGCGAATTGAGTTTTGTGAAGAGGTTGACTTTTAGACAATTCTGTACGAATATAGATATCTATGAGTCTTTCCATAGTTTTCAGGAGGAAGGATGAGAGACTAATCGGTCTATACGATTTAGCATCATCAC
>NC_051847.1:116744896-116759923 GCF_002237135.1 Teleopsis dalmanni
CGTTCTCCCACGTTGAACGTGATGGTAGGTGTACCTCAAATTTTTTGCCAAAACGATGGAGTTCTGTTGTATAGTCCTCATCGCATTGAGGAATATTATATGCTCCAAATATTTTTAATATTGTTATATGACCATAGTCAGGACAAACCTTACTCATGTGGAGTTTTAATCAAAGCTCACTAAGTGCAGCCGTAGATTGAATATGTATGTGCAGAAGTGTCAACCCAAGTATAGCCTCAAGTGCTGCAGTTGGACTTGTCTTCATAGCACCAGACACGCTAGTCTCTGAAACTTCGTGCAAACATTAATAGATCCAGCCTGTATGACTTTTTGCTACCAAAGCAGGCAACTATATGTCATGATAGGACGTACTACTGCCTGATATATCCAAAATATAATCTTTGGGTTGAGGCTCCAAGTTTTACCTATACAGGACCGTGTTGTCCATAAAGCCGTTAATGCTTTGTTATATACTTTATTTAAGTGTGAACTCCAAGTGAGTTTACCATCTAGGACAACACCTAGGTACTTTGTTTCACTGGAGTGTTTCCTAAACGTACGGGACCTATGTCTAATTTACGTTTGAATATGAATAGTTATTTTATTTATTGATTCTAAGTAAAAAACATGATCTTTAATGTTATTGTTGTTTGAAAAAAAATATGTTTGACATTAACAAATAAAACAAGTGTTGTAATTTATTCATTTTTTTATATTATTTGAAGCATTATTAAAAACAAAAACGACCTTAGGCTCGGCAAAAAAGCAAATATACATATACAATTAAGATCGATACTGTTGTGTATTCTGATAAACTCAATGTTAAAATAAAAATGTTAATAAATTATTAGTTTATGTTAAATAAGTTATGTTACGATAATAAGGTTTAGAAATTTATTTTAAGAAAATTACTTATGTTTGATCGCATTAAATCCTTTAAGAAATTGTGTATAAACAGAACAATTTTTAAATAAAAATCTGACTATGGAATTTTGAATAACAGCAATATATTGATCTAAAGTAAAACTATCTTGCTCTTTAGTAAGAATTTGTACTCTTGATATTCTGCTCACTAGCGAGAATCAAATTATACTCACAATAGAGAAACATGATGATAGCAAATACAGTCAAACTTCCATAACTCGAAGTTCTACAACTCAGATTTTCTATAACTAGAACTAAAAAGAGTGCAACAAGGTTTTAGAGAGCAAATTCCATTTTACAATTTTGCTTCATTAACTTGAACTTCTAGTTATTTCTCTAAAATTCGAATTATTTCTCTTTAACTCGAATAATAATATTGTCACGTGCCAATAGAAATATGGGAAGGTGCATTCTATAAATCGAATTTTTGTTTTAAGTATGAACTCAAGTCCCTTTTTCCAAAACAAATTTTTAATTTTTTCTTTCTTTCTTTCTTTCTTTTCTTTCTTTCTTTCTTTTCTTTCTTTCTTCTTTGTTGAAATGCCAGTCCCTGGTAAATGATAGTCAAACGATAGCGCATTGCTTTAAAAAAAGCTTCATTTGGCCAATTTTCAACATGAGATGAACAGGACGATATTTCTTTAATATTTCTTTCTTGAATAACATTGACGAATAGCTCATTATATGTTAGCTCTATATACATCTCATTATAGTGAATCCGTTTCTAAGCGCAACGGAAAATAATGATGAGGGTTCGGTGGATGAAATTGTTTATCATCCTTTCAAGAATGAAGTAGAAGACTCATTCAGAATTTTGAATTTTTATTTGGACACGAATGATACTATAACTGACGATCATTATAAAAATATTAATAATTTGTAATCCCTTTTTACTAAAAATAGAAAAAAAATTACAAACCGTAATTTCTGAATATTTTACTTCACTATAACTTTTGCGCTGTATTTGATTGCAAATAAATAAATATCTTAAAATGTAATTCTCGTTTTTTACCAAAAATAAAAATATGTAAAAAACTTCTCTAACTCGAAGTCTCCTTAAGTCGAACCTTTTCAAGTTATATAAGTTTGACTCTATTTAAAAAATTTAATAAAATTTTAATTAATTTTACTTCTAATTCCTTAAAAAACAATGTTAACAGAAACAATTAATTGTTTTTATACATTAATCTTGTTAAAATTATATCTTTTACTAAATATTCATTTAATTTGTTTAATTTGTTGGGTCTATTTTCATAATTTACAAATAGCGAAAAATTATATATATAATTGTCAACATCAGAATGTTCACTATTTATTATTATAATGTCATTATTGTATAGTAACATAACTCGCAAGTCTATATCTATCATACCTGCAATTTTGGCTGTTATCTAAAGCATATTTAGTTACTTATAATTTATTTTTGCGTTTTAGTCTAACATCTTTAATGATGATGTTTGATGGCTTTGGCAGTCTTTTTGATTAAATTTTAATCATAAGTAAATGCAGTCAGGTTTATCAACACACTTCTGTGTAAATCTACTTAAAGAACACATCATTACAGCATTATCAAGTAAATGGACCAATAATGCTGAGCTCCTGGCGCACGAATGTCACATATTCCCACTCTTGTGCTTGTGCTAGTTTGAATGAACTTTTTTGCAGTTTACAACAGCAATAATTTAGCATAAAGATCAAATCCGCTTGTAAATAAGTTGTCAGCTAACGCTTTTCACACAAACGAATTCACACAAACATTTGGATATAAACTAACATATAATAAATCTGAAACGCACAAACAAACTTTTTGCCATACAAGTTTTGTTGTTTGCTTAAACAAATGTGTTAACTTCATTTCCTATGGCATTATTACTTTTTGTTGTGTAAATATTCCTACTTGCAATTGTGTATACACAATTATATACAATTCGAATATCGCGAGCATTGTTATATGTAAATGTATTTGTGCGTGAATTTCAATAAGTGTATGCGTTGAAGCGGGAAGTTGCTATTGTACAATGAATTTAGTAGTGTTTTTCTAATGCCAACTCAGCTACTGTTTCGCTTTATTCGTTTATTGTTTTTTCTGTTTCCATTTCTACTTCTGTTTCTGCTTCTAGTCATTCTGTTGTTGATGCTCGAATTTGCATTGTTCATTTTTTACTTTGAAGGTAAGTTTTTTGCAGTTGTTTTTACCCTTTACTGACCATATTACTTTTGTTTTGTTTTGTTTTGTTGCTGGTTTTACTTTTGTTTTTGTAAATCATGCCGCTTGGATTATCACATATTGTGCAGCGTGATTTTTAGTGAAAGCATCAAAAAATGAAGCGAAATTAAAACAACAATAAAAATAGATTTAATTTTGTAAAAATTTTGTTGTTTTTATTTTATTTGTGAAATAGTTTTTTCTTTGTCTAAATACAATTTTAAGCTTCAATGTGCGAGCATTTTACATTTCATTTTTGGATAGTAAATAAAAGTTTACTTTGTATTGAAGTAGTGCAGCAGTAGCCACAGTTTCGTCATATATTGCATTTCAATATGAAAGAAATAATTTTACAAACAAGGAACGATTTAAAAAAAATTTTTTAATTATATATCATAAAGTGAAAAGTCTGCATTAATATATAAACCAACATACATACGATTTTATAATCACAACTATAAAAATTTTAAATATGTCTTTTGTAAGCATGGCGCAAAAGAACATAAGCACTACTTTTGATGGCAACTCTGGAACAACCGGAAATTTTCTTAGGCTTGTACCTATATACAAAACACGTAATAAAATTTAAACTTAAAATTTCGAAAATGAATAATAATTTTTTAGAATTATGGGTGAGAATATTTTATTTTTTAGTTGATTGTGAATAAAATTTGTATTGGCAGGCTTTTTCAATAATTAAGTATAATTTTTTAATTTCAGTAAATTAAAAAGAGTTAAGTGTGATTTGTCAAATATTTGTTGACAGTTAACTGGAAATTTTGAACATGCTTCTAAAAATCATTCACAATAGACGAAATCTTGGCCAACAAGGCTATTGTTTCATATGTTATTTTTAAAATAAGCGATTGTTCTTTTGTGATATGCTGACAAAAAAGAGGCCTAATGATACCGAAGACAGTTCTGTTTGACATATGCTACTAGCACAATACTTGTAATCAGGACCAAAAAATTTATATTTTTTTGCAACAACTTGTTAATTTACAGTCTATAAAAAAAGATTAATTTAAATAAATTGATATAATTAATGTCTTTTGATGTTAAAAACAGATATGTTATCAATGTTGTGTCAGTTTTTTTAGTTTAAATATCTTAAACTAACTAAGTGTCTTTGTACTTCTGTTTCGGAACACAGATAACAGAACAGTAAATAGTAGAATGTTATGAAGCAACTGTTAAAAGAATGTTAAGATGTAACATAAATAGCAGTTGACGCTAAAATTAGTAGCGGTTAACATTGTCCTGTTTAAAAAGTAGATTGAAAGCAGAAAAATAACTTACTAAATTAGTTACTCACATATCAGTTCCATGGGTTCCTGAACGTTTCATATCATTAAAATAACAATTTAACTATCTACGGCACACAATTTGAGAACAAATGCTATTAAATACATATAATGCCTTAAGCATTAAAAACACAAAAGGGTTAAATATGAGAAAAGTTATATATAAGAGTTAATTTTAATACCTGGCAAACAATAGGACATTTCAGTGTAAGTATAGATTAGTATAAATATTGAAAACCACACATATTTGTATATGCATACAAATATTGAAAAAAATATTACTGGAGGTATTGTAATCCTAGCTACTTTGTATATCTAACACATTTTTTATAGTTTTTAATGGTCTTCTTTTGATAGAATTTAAAATCTGTAAATAAATTTCGTTAAATTGTTATCTGTGCTAGCAACAGCTGTATTTCATACAATTTATTAACAATAAACAAATAAAAATTCTATAAAACTGAATTGTAAAATATATTTTATTGACGCAAAACAAACTGAAAGTGATTTTAAAGTTAAAAGTTAAAACGCTTTTAAAACAAATAAAACTATATTGAAACTATGTTCCATAGGTAAAATGTTTATTTTTAAAATATATGCATAAATTAATAGCCTTAAAATAGTTAATCATATACACAATATTAATAAAAACTTAATATTTTTCAGTTGCTCGGAGAAAATCGTATAGCTCACCTTATCTTTACGGTTGCCACTTGAAATTTTTTTCTGTGCCTAAATTGGTTCAAAAAGCTGTCATTTCTGTACAAAAAAGGTCCAATTTTGTTCTATTGTCTTTTAGTAAGAAAATAAAATATGTATGAAATGTACAGAAGATATAGAACAGTATGTCTTTTTATCCATATCAATGTTATTATTTAAATAAACGGACTATCTTTTGCTGACCATACATAATGAATATCTTTTTTACCAAATAGTTATTTGCATAACATAATATAAGTTAGGGTCTTAAACTCTATTCCGATCAAAATATTATTTTACTTTTGTAGCCACAATATTTTTACTAAATTAATACATAAAATTATAGTAGTTTCAAATATATACATATATACCATATATATGACTGCCGTCGCTATCTGTTGAAATACTTACAGCATCACAAATATTACCAGTATTATCGGCTGGAGGTTTTCCTTTACAGAGAAACCTATACAGTGATATGACTATGCATTTGTTAATATACTTATAATTAAATAAAATGTCTTATTTATGTTTTCTAAAGAACTTTTTTATTATATTTATTTATTTTATTTATGGGCTATAAAACTCAACACTTATATATGCTATTTAGACACGTTAGATAGGGAAACACCCTTTTTATTTTTTCGTTCTGTTTTCATAAATAGATGTTTTGCATTGTGTTACAAATTAATAAAACACCAAATAGTGTTAATAGAATTTTCAGGGTTCCAGAGAAAGTGTGAGGGCGAGAGCGGGAGCGGGAGAGTGGGAGAGAGGGGGCAGAGAAAGAATTGGATTAATATGTATTCGCAATGTATTCTTAACAGCAAGATCTCTCGAAATAATTTTTGACAAGGTCTCAACGTTATGGATACTTTCAGATAATTATTGCTGAAGTTCAAATAATATGCTAGTTTTTTGTTTTCTCTAAGTTTTTATTAGGTAAATACTTTATTTTGTTAGAATAGGATGATGTTTCTTATAAAGATTCCTTGGTCAAAAAATCTGTGATTTGTACTATAGAGTTAAACTAATTCATATTAAACTAAAAATCTTAACAACGGTGCATTTTAGAAAATCTTAGAGATAAATAAGGTGTTTTGAGAAATTAAACGAAAACGCATTTTTTCAAAAAAATTGATTTTAAATCGTTATTATTTCCGACTCATGTCATCATATTAGATAAGTTAAAGGGATGATCAAAAAGCAATTTAACATATATGAATGAATTATTTCTGAAATATTTCAAGTTAGTTGACAAAGTAATAAATTTTTCATGATACATTTATTGCTAAAATTTCATAATTAAAAATATTGAAATTTCCATTAGAAAAACATTATTCAAAAGCTTAAGAAAAGTGATGAATAAGGTAGTGGACATTTGAACATATATAGCATTCAGCTAGCAAAAAAACATCAGTAATAAAACGATAAATTAGCATTATGAACGATTTAGAATTTAAAGGGTCAAAAACCAAAGGCATGAAATTTAAGATGTGGATGTAATAGATGTCTGGTTTCAACCAGTGACGACGCATGCCCTATCTGGAAAGGTGTGCTGCCCTTCTATAATGTTGTTTTACATGAAATACTTTTAGAACTTTTACAACTAAAACTTTTCACATACTTCTCATAATACTAAACCAACTTTTTTCAAAAAAAAGAGTCTATACTCAAAATCAATATACCTCCAGCTCAAAAAGTATGGATTTTGTAAATAAAACACACAAATTTAAATTTTATTCCAAATTTATTTTATCTCCTTCAAAATATGCTCCTTCTGAAGCGATACACATATGCCAACGCTTAACCCAATCCTCCATATACTTTTCGTAGGCCCGTGCAAGTATAGCTTTTAGTTCCTTCGGCGAGTTCTTTTTTACCGATTCAATCGACTCAAAACGCTTACCACGAAGGGGCAATTTAAGTTTCGGGAACAGGAAAAAGTCACACGACGCCAGATCTGGCGAATATGGTGCCTGAGTGATGACAGTGGTGCAGTGTTTGGTCAAAAAATCGCGTACAATAAGAATTTTCCATAGTAAAAATCGCTAAATGCACTGAGGTAGTCTCATATTAACAGCTGCTGTACACAAACTAATTCACAGATGGCGCTCTAATTTGTACCATATGTCTATAAAGGGTGTACCCACATAACAAAAAAAAAAATTTTGCGACATATGAATGTGCGACCAACTTTTCCGCACACCTAGCGAAAGAAATTTGTGGGCGCTACTGCTAAAAGAAGAGAGACGAAATGTAATAGAAATTTAGCGAGATGTGTGCTGCAAATTTTACCGCACAACTAAGTACTTCGGCAAATTAACATGTTGGATTCGTATGCATGCAGTTAAAGTTCGAATAGAACAGAAAATTACTTTCGTACAATTTCCACTATATAAATTCCTATTTCTCATGTCACATATTTTGTTCATTCTGCTTTTGTGCACACTTATGACAAAAATTTATGAATGCAATTGTTTATAAGGGAAAGACGAAATATAATAGGAATGTTATGCGATTTTAGCTGCAAACATGCGAGCAACTATAGCAGCTAAGAGAAGAAAATTAATTGAGTTTTCATAGACAATTCTATTTAATTGTTTTTGCTAAAACTTTAATCTTTAAAAAAAGAACTTATATATATAAATGTAATAAATAAAATTAATTCTCGATGTAAATATATTTTAATGAATATTTATATTTTATTTGACATTTTGGAGCAGTCGTCACTGGTTTCAACATAGCGTTACTAGAATCCAAACAACTACACCGATTTTGGCTTTGGTACGAGAAAAATTTCCTGGCTGTGTATTTTGACATTTTGATGAAATGAGTTGGCTACCAAAATCATAGTATATCTCACATATAGACTTTTTAGTTGGTATTTGTAAAAAATTTTATTTATGAAATGAAATGCTTTGAAAATTAACATAACATAATGATATGACCAAGCTATTGCTAATTATCTGAGCTGACAAGTCATCGAATATATCGAAGGATATATATCTGTGGAATGTATTAAAGAGGACATTTGAATGATGTTGAATCTTACACCCAAAAGAAGAGATTAAAATTTATATTGAAACAAAAATCTGATCAAAAACTTGATCACACTTGTGTTATAATGACGTTTACTTTTCCAATCTTCAAATGGTTAATCTTGTATTAAATGTTGCAATTGCTTAACTCGTGTCTTGATGATTGTGTGTTTTTTTTCATTTTGAAATATTTTTTTCAATGAAATTCAACTATTTTGTCTGAGAATAATTTGGAAATCCGAGGTAATTTGAACAGAATTAACAACTAACAAAACTAGTAATTATCAAGGCAGTTAAACATGTGTAAATTCTGGCCGATAACGCACAAAACGCATAGAATCGAACGCATTTAATTAAAACGCCAATCCGCCGTTTTATGTACTCAACTCCGGAATGCATCCACAGAATGCAAGCGTTGGGGTCGGTGTTTGCTTTGGTCGTATTTGCAGCAAATACAAATTTAATTGCACTTTTTGGTTAAATGTAATAAAATATTTTAAACAATTTAAATGCAAATAATTTAATTACGCATTAAATTTGCAAAATCATGGTAAAGCGCGAATTTTCTGTTTATTTGTTTAAAATAATTTTTTGATGGCATTTTTTTGAATGCACTTACGCATGCGTATCTTGCATCTCTTTGTGTATCGCGTTGTATCGGGCAATGTATCTCGTGTATATCGAATCGCGGCATGCAGATAATGCTGCTAATGCATAAAATTGCTAATTTGCTGATTTGCATATATTTAATTTATGTTTGTTTGGTGTTTTGGCAATTTATATAGATGAAGAATTTTTTTCCGCAACCAGGATAAAATATTCGTACACTGCGCGTTATCGTGTCCTGCAACATGCAGCCAGTGCCCGAATTAAAATGATATTTCGGTGCATAAATTAATTTTCTATATATCGAAAAATATATTTCAAATGATTGCTGCTGTTTTTGTTATTATTTGCTGTGCTTTATTGTAATTTTGTTGTAGTTTTGTTGTAATTTTGGTGTACAATTTAAATATTTGCATTATTCGTTGTAAAATTCATTAAGGCTAATATTTTACATGTTTCAAATATTTTTAAGAATTTAATAAATTTTTAATGTGCATTATTTTTTAATTTATTTGGTTTTGTATAAATTTCGTATTTTTGTCATAAATTAAATATCAATAAAAATATTATATAATTTAGTGGTTTGTTTAATGGAGATTTCCACCCGTTTTATCCTTTATCCCTATAAGTGCTTAAAGGGCTGAGTAAATAAAGTTTTAATAAATGTTAAACTTTATTTAAAAAAATAGGACTCTTTTGTATGTCCACTCGTAACTAAAATATTTATAATTAAATTTTATTTTATTTTATTTAATTGTTTTTATAACTGCATTTTTATTCAAAGTATCTATAAAATACTTGAGGAATTGAATAAAGTATAAATTAAATTAAATTCATTAAAAAAAAATGCTATTTAATTTAATGAATGACTAATTATGAGGAATTGAATAAAGTATAAATTAAATTAAATTCATTAAAAAAAAATGCTATTTAATTTAATGAATGACTAATTATGATGAATTGCTCACAAACGCTATGAGGAGCTTTATTAGTTGAAAAAAATCCTAAGCAAAAATGTATATTATTATTAACAAATGTAATTATAACTAAAATATTAAAACATATTTTATTTAATTGAGTTCATTAATTAAAACAAAATTGCATTTGCATATGAAGTATCTGAAAGTAATTGAAAAACATTTATAATCAAAAATTTTCAAATTGAAATAGTTGAAAGTTTGCTTTTTTCGAAGTGTTTTTTTGAGTTCAATATTATTTCAATGTACTTTATATTATAAATATACATATACATATTATAATAATACTTCTATATGAGGATGAAGATAAGAAAACTTCGAAACGTCAACAACATTCACAGCGAATGTTGACTAATATTTTACTTATTGGAAATATTTGTAGGTATTTTTAAAATTTTTAATATAATATAATTTTTAATTTTTAATGTTCTGTATAAAGTTTGTAATTAAATATCAACAAGTTTGTAAATATCAACAAATATTTTATTTAATTTAGTAGTTCACTTAATGCTAATCGCCAAACCGTGATATCCTTAAAAGGTATGAACCATTTGAAGGGTTGAATGAATAAAGTTTAAATTATTATAAAACTTTATTTAATAACATTGATATTTAAAATATTTATAATCATTTTATTTGCTTTTGTCGTTTTCTTCACCATTTTTTCAAAAAAAAGTATCTATAAAATACTTGAGGAATTAAGCATAGAATAAAACAAAACAAATATTTCTAATTTATTTTTAATTAATTAAATTTTTACCTGGCCATACAGCTGTTTCAAGTATTGCCAAATATCCATCATCAGTGGTCTTAGAATTATTTCTTATATTTAATTATTCGTAAATAATTTTTTGAGAACCTTATCACAATCCTTCCAAAGATTGAACTCGTACCCTGCCAAATTTGAAGCTTAGAGTACTTGACTTGTATGTTCAGAAATTCAATTAATTAAAAACAAATAAACATTTATGTTGTTGCAGTTCTCTACTGTTCGAAACCTCTCTATTAAATACAATAGTTTCTATTAAGAAAAATAGTCACTGCCATCATAACTGACGTTCAAATCAAATTTAAAATATTTATCTCTATCTATTTATAATTTAACTTTTTAATATTTAAATATTCTTAATAAAATTCTGTTTAATTAAGATCTTTAATAGTTAAAAATTCAAGAAGAAATTTTTATTTTAATTAAGTAATTTGACAAATGTAATTGTAACAAAAATATTAAAATATACTTTATTCAATTAAGTGCATAATTAATACAAAATTGCATTTGGGAATGAAGTAGCTAGGAGATACTTGAAAAACCGAATAAAAGTTAAACTATAAAATAATATTTGTACAAGAATAATTTTATTTTTGTAAGAAAATTGAATTCCTTAAAAAATAAATTAAAAACAAGATAGTTATTGCAGATGAATTATTTAAACCACACTGACTGCAATAAAACACCAAACTTGATTGATTATGATATAACAAAAATTTTGAAATGAAATTAAAATGTAACCGTTTTTTAGTTTTTTGTCTCAAAATTATTACCTAAATGACCAGAAATACGAAAGAGCAACTCTATGATTAAAAAATCAGCATTTAATTCACCCAAAGCTATCGTGGTATTATCATGGCAGTTCACATTTTCACTGACGGACTAAGCCTGGTGCATCGACCTATAAGGATGAATCTGGTAATATGGTTACAGAAACGTGAAGTGTATTTAAGATATGGAAAGAACATTTCTTCAAACTATTATCTGACATTAATTCCACCTGTGGAAAAATGCATTAGAAATCCCCAATCAATAATGATGTTTAAATTCCACCATCTGGTCATAATGAAGTGCATATTATAATACAGCGACCAAAGAAAAATGAGATGGCGGGTGCAGATAGTCTATCCGCAAAATTTTTAAGACAGGCTTTGTCTGTGCGCTCTGATAAAAAACTCACACCAGATCCATTTGCATACTATGGTTAAACGATATTATGCCGAACAGTAATAAACTCAGTACCATACGTCCTGTTCTGATAAAAGGAGATACGATGATTTGCGCTAACTATTGTAGGTTGAGGATATTTCTTGTCGCATACAAGGTCCTTTCAACTGTACTATGTGTAAGCTTGTTATATTGACTAATTGGACCTCAACAATGTTGTTTTCAACCTGATCGCTCCTTCATTGATCAGATATTCATACTGTGTCAAATTGACCCCAACTATTTTTTTGTCTATTATACAGCAACTTATCGAAGCTGTAACATAAGGTATCTCTATCCCTATACCACTCTGCATAAAGGCTTTGAGCAGTACACGTAGCTCAGCAAAAGTAGAATCCTTCGCACGATATAATAAAGCCAGAGAAGCTATTGAAATTTGTGACGATTTTTTCCAACGCGTCACAAATAAATTATAATAGTTGAAAATAGCATGAAGTTATTATAGTAAACAAATAAAAAAAAAAAAAAAAACCCAACAACAGAATTAAACTATTTTTAGTCGAAAAATATATATAGCATGAAGTTATTGTAGAAAACAAATAAAAAAACCCAACAACAGAATTAAACTATTTTCAGTCGAAAAAAATTATATATATAGCATGAAGTTATTATTATTATTGTAAACAAACAAAACAATAGAATTAAACTATTATTAGTAAAACCAAACCCACGGAAAAAAATATTAGTCTAAGCTATGAAAAAAATATATAAAGTATTAATAAAGTAAAAGGAATTATTTTAGAAAGTAAGATAGTAATAAGTAATTATAAATTATCATAGAATTTAGTTATCAAAATTAAAAGAAACAATAAATCTCTTGAAAATACAAATTAAGTAATAATACTTCCGATTTCTTTGAGGGTAATTATTTTGCCAAACTTTAATAATAAATATGCAGCAAACAACAACAGCAGAACATAGCGAGATCAGTAGCAGGCAATAACAACTTAAAAGAAAGCTACACAGTATGCACTCAGAAGTCAGTTATCCCGTTATATAAAATCCGTATAAAAGGAGAAGCAAAGAAAAACACAGGGACTTGGCCACAGCACTTCGAGCAGTGCACATCACCAGAGGGACTTGGCCACAGCACTTCGAACAGTGCACATCACCAGAGGTTCAATCACAGGTCGTGAAGCAGAACACTTCACAAGGTAATCACAGAGGTAATTATTAAGTCATAGAACTGATTCCTAGCAACACAGCCCTATCGGTAGTGTTGTTTCCTAATCCCACAGTGTAGCCCAGTCGGTAACACTGAACCTAGCAACACAGCCCTATCGGTAGTGTTGTTTCCTAATCCCACAGTGTAGCCCAGTCGGTAACACTGAACCTAGCAACACAGCCCTATCGGTAGTGTTGTTACCTAATCCCACAGTGTAGCCCAGTCGGTAACACTGAACCTAGCAACACAGCCCTGTCGGTAGTGTTGTTTCCTAATCCCACAGTGTAGCCCAGTCGGTAACACTGAACCTAGCAACACAGCCCTGTCGGTAGTGTTGTCTCCTAGCCTACCTTTAGTCATTCTTTTGTGTTCTCTTATTTTCAGGAGTTATATTAATTGTCCGTATTTATAATTACAATAAAATATCATTAGTACATAAGTATAACTATAAATATTGTAATAAATTTATTTTGAGAAAAATAATAAAAACCACGAAACTAACGAAAATAGCCCGTTTTTTAATTACGAGAAGATTCAGGGTTACAGAGAAAAAAATATTCTTGTAACGACTCTGGGATCCGGCGAGAAAAACCCCGGCTTAAGAAAAAAAGGTTCTTTACAAGTGGCGCCCGAGCAGGGACCCTGAATACAACGTAGGAAACTTCGTAATATAATAATGAGTAAGACGTGGATTAGAAACCTGAAGAAAGATGAGCTGATTGAATACCTCGAGGAATTCGATGAAGATTCAACAGGAACGGTAGAGGAGCTCCGCAAACGACTATCAGTATTCGTTGGAATGGAGCATTCCACTCAAGTGACGTCTCGGCTAGCAAGCTTGTCACAGAAGCATGGGAAAGTCATCTTCGAAGAAGTAGTGGGCAAAGAAACCTCCCAAGAACAATTGATACAAGCAAAGACGCCGACAGAAGAACTAAGAGAAAGTGCGTCACTCCCCAAATCAGCATATGCCATAGTAATTGACCAAGTACGGAAGTGGTCCATAAAATACGACGGAGGAGCAGATCCCATCGCTTTCATTGAACGATTGGAGGAACTCGCAGATGTCTATGACATCCAACTGAATATGCTGCCAAGAACTATGCCTGAGTTGTTAAAAGACAAGGCTCTGGCATGGTTCCGACATAACCGACGAAGTTGGACTAGCTGGAATGATTTCAAAGAAGATTTATTAAAATTTTTCTTACCTCGCCGTTACCTGGAACAGCTCGATGATGAAGTCCGGCAGAGACATCAGCAAAGTAAGGAGGATTTCAAAACTTATGTTCTAGTAATGCAACGGCTGATGAAATATCTAAACTATACAAAGGCGCAACAGCTGGACAGGATCTTTCATAACAGCAGAACAGAATATCAATTATACATCAAGCGTAAAGAGTTTCAGTCCCTAACTGAGCTCATAAATCTTGCTGAAGACTACGAAATCATCCGGTCAGAAGAGAACAAGAAGAAACCAACAGAACCTCGCCCAATCGACAGAGGGAGACAAATACCATTTGGTCAAATCGGACACACTAGCCCAGCAAAGATATGCTATCATTGTGGTAGAACAGGACACATAGCAAAGGGGTGCCGTAATCCACAGGTTCTGTTTTGCTGGCAATGTGGGAAAAAGGAGATACGCACCATAGAGTGCTGTCGAAGACCAAATACTCAGGGAAACGGAATAAGGTCACGTCGCCCCAACCAAGCGAACGTGACCACGACACATACCAAGTAAACCTAGGAAAACCCATTGACCAACACCTCACAGTCAACGTACGGGTTCAAGACTTTCCAGTATCGGCTACCATAGACACAGGTGCAACCAGGAGTTTCATTGAACCTGAACTCCTAACAAAAATACAAGCAGAGAAAAAACATTGCAGCAAAGATATCATCTTAGCAGATGGAACAAAACGCAGAATAACTGAAGCAGTAATAGCCACAATTGACCTAGGAAAAATAAAAACTGAGATTGAGTTCTTGGTATTAAGAGGCATGGCTAACAATCTAGTATTGGGCTTAGATTTCCTATCTAGCACACAGAGTAACCTACAGATTGGAAAAACTACCATCCCGATACAAATAGGCAAACACATCGACAAC
>NC_051847.1:116760023-116770834 GCF_002237135.1 Teleopsis dalmanni
AGCATACCGTGTAAAAGGTTCAAGCCACATGTTAACTTTCTCAGAAAATCTGAGGAAATAGTGGTACATAAAGTATATATCGAGTTTTGGAAAAAATATGCACTAAGCTAGTTGCTAGGGACTATCCTTTCGAAGAATTGTTTGTATGTTGGCACCGTCGTAACGAACAACTAAACAGCAAAAAAACTATCTTTGTTTATATGCATAGATAAAGCATAGATGCTATCACAGAATGATGAGTGTTCAAAAGAAAAGTTCTTTGTACGATGTTAAGTGCTCTGCGTGTTGGTAATCAGTGCTGCATCCAAATGAACCATGAGTTGTGTAAGATTTATCAGGACATTGACGTCATCTAACGCATTAACATCAAGCGATTTCGCTGGCTCAGTTATGTTGTAAGAATATACTTTAGCAAAAAAGATATTTGAAGCGCCAGATGGGGGAAAAACATTTTGAGAAAAATTGTGCCTTCGGTGGAGTGATCAAGTGATAGGAGAGAAGTGTTGCTTTTTGCCGAGACCTGATAACGGGTTGTTATGGTTAAATAAGAGGAGAAGAAGCACAAAAAATGAGTTTATTTAATATCAATGTGACAAGGTAAATTTTGCTTGGGTTTCGATATATTTTCAATAAATAATATCATAAAAAAATTGAATGTTTATTTAAGAATTAATTACTTTTAATATTGTGGAACTATTATCCAAAATTTAATTGAAATCAATATGTGCTGAACGCTTTGCTGAGTATTTCCGTTACAAGTGTGAACAACGTTAAACACTACCACTTCCGATTCGTGCGGTTTTATATTAAAACAAATCAAACTAATTTCAAATGCTCTCGAAATACATTAACAAAATTTATTAACAAACTAATGAGTACAAATACTTACATATTCGCACCTATGCATTCTCATGTATCATGTCCGTTCATGTATTTGCATGGCAGTGCATGTTTGAGCACAACTGCATTTTAAGTGCTAAGCGGAGTTCATGACACATTGCCGAGTTAATTGCAGATTGTATGTATTTGTATAATGGAAGCCTTGCTAATGAGTTATAGGAAAAGCTGCGTCAAGCTGCAAACAGTAATAACAAATAAGGATTTATGCATTTGAAATCCGTTAAGACTGCTAGAATAATACTTGTTAATAGTTATAGTTGCTTGCTGTTGCTGAATTGCTTTGCTAAAGTGATTTAAACTAATTGAAGTAAAGAATTTCCAAATAAGCTCTTAGCAACTTTCCTGAAGCGATTCATTTGGAATAAATTAGTGATTTAATTAGCCTAAATGCTATTTCAGAGTGATTTAATGATATGATATGAATAAGGAATTGGGTGACTCTTACTGCAAGGATATCAGTGCTGAACTCATATTTGAAAAATATTAACAAAAATAAGAATGAAACTTATTATAGTTCACAATAATTACATATTTAATTATTACCATTTATATACCATATTTATATATAGATACTTAATTTCTTTTAATTTGTTTCTTAACGTTAATTGAACAATCCAAGAAATTTAACAAATAGAAGGTAATTATAATCGATATTAAAGTTATACACCAGAGAATGACTATTGACATAGAACTAATCTGAAAAGTATAGGTATTTATTATATTCAATTGAATTGAGTTAATCATTATTTACGATTTTTTTTTTGAATACTTTTTGTCACTGGACTTAAATGGAGGAATAAAGTATAAACAAATCCTTACAGAACAACGTCTTTCAATAATTTGGTAACAAAATATTTGGACTCTGGTGGAGCCGAGGATACCTTAGCAAATTGTTATCCTAACGAAACAGTGTCGTTGCAAACGATATTACTAAAACAATAATTTCAACAACTTCTGACTTCATAAATGAGTCCCTGACATCATATATACGGAGATAAACGAACGATACTAGTATAAAATAAATAACTATTCACTTTAGAAATGCACAATATGTGTATAAAAGCTGATAGTTCACCACGTCCCGCATAGAGCAACAAATAATAAATGGATTTAAAATAATAGCCAAAAAGTATATGTCCTTTTATTACCCTTTTAAGCCCAAATGAGACACCAGCTCAGTGTGCACTAAATCGCTTCAGATATGATGAAAATGTAGAGCGATAAAGTCTTCTGGTTGAATAACTGTGAAAATTTTAAAAAAACTGCCACACACCAGCATAAGAAATTCTGAAATATAATCAGAACATCCTTCAAGCTTTGCTACAACCGAATATTGGAAAAGTGCTGATGCCATAAAGGTTCTTTATATTTTGTCAAATGTGATCCAAAAACTTTTAAGCAAAAGGCTCAATTGAATAGTCAATTAGAGCAAATTAAAACCAGCACCCTAATTCGGTTTTAAAATAGTAGCTTAACTGTGGACCAGATTCGTGGGATAATAGATACAGGCGAAATGGCACTGGAAGATTTGCACAAGTAAAGTGCAAATCTTCCAGGTGCAAAGTTTGATTTGATTATTTCCAGAACTTAAAAATTAGTTTGCCAAACAATGATATAGTGATAAAATTTTATTATTTTTCTTATTTTTCCTAGCCTTATCATATTTCAGACCAGCTCATTAATGCGATCAGTTTAAAAAATGCTTTGTTGTAATAAACTTTAAAGTTGGAGGCGATTGCACAAATATCTACTCGATCAAGTTTGGACAATACTATTTAATTATTATTATTTAAATAACTTTAATTTCTATTAAAATTTTCAAATTTTGTCTCAGTATGTCATGTCAAACGTGATGTTGAGGAAATATACTTGGTAAAATTAATGGTTAATATGACTATAATTTTTAAAGATATATTTTTTCAACGTGTTTTTTGAGATAACATGTTTATGTATATTAGATTATTAAAATAATATAATGGTATCAGATCATAAATCTTTATAGTTTGTCTGTTGTAGAATATACCTAATTTTAGATGCGGACGTAATAATCAATAGGTTAATTAATTTTAGATATATGTGACTTTTCAAATAGTTTTGATAGCATTAACAATGGATTAATTATGCGATATCATAATTACGCGATATGGTTTGTGTCTTTTATTATTATTTATACTAATTCCATTATCTATTAATGAGTTGTATGAGCTATACAATGACAATTTCAATAGCTTCTCTGGCTTTATCATATCGTGCGAATGGATGAAAGTGCTTGGAATGATTCGATTCTACTTTTGCTGAGCTACGGGTACTGCTCAACGCCTTTATGCAGAGTGGTATAGGGATACAGATACCTTACATTGCAGCTTCGATAAGTTACTGTATAATAGACAAAAAAATAGTTGGGGTCAATTTGACACAGTATGAATATCTGATCAATGAAGGAGCGATCAGGTTGAAAACAACATTGTTGAGGTCCAATCAGTCAATATAACAAGTTTACACATAGTACAGTTGAAAGGACCTTGTATGCGAGAAGAAATATCCTCAACCTACAATAGTTAGCGCAAATCATCGTATCACCTTTTATCAGAACAGGACGTATGGTACTGAGCTTATTACTGTTCGGCATAATATCGTTTAACCATAGTATGCAGATGAGCTGATGTGTGTTTTCTATCAGCGCGCACAGATAAAGCCTGTCTTAAAAAATTCTGCGGATAGATTATCTGCGCCCGACATCTCATTTTTCTTTGGTCGCTGTATTATAATATGCACTTCATTATGACCAGATGGTGGAATTTAAACATCATTGTTGATTGGGGGTTTCTAATGCATTTTTCCACAGGTGGAATAATGTCAGATAATAGTTTGAAGAAATGTTCTTTCCATATCTTAAGTACACTTCACGTTTCTGTAACCATATTACCAGTTTAATCCTTACAGGTCGATGCACCAGGCTTAGTCCGTCAGTGAAAATGTGAACTGCCATGATAATACCACAATGGCTTTGGGTGAATTAAATGCTGATTTTTTAATCATAGAGTAGCTCTTTCGTATTTCTGGTCATTTAGGTAATAATTTTGAGACAAAAAACTAAAAAACGGTTACATTTTAATTTAATTTAAAAATTTTTGTTATATCATAATCAATCAAGTTTGGTGTTTTATTGCAGTCAGTGTGGTTTAAATAATTCATCTGCAATAACTATTTTGTTTTTAATTTATTTTTTAAGGAATTCAATTTTCTTACAAAAATAAAATTATTTTTATACAAATATTATTTTATAGTTTAACTTTTATTCGGTTTTTCAAGTACCTCCTAGCAACTTCAATTCCAAATGCAATTTTGTATTAATTATGCACTTAATTGAATAAAGTATGTTACAATTACATTTGTTAAATTACTTAATTTAAATAAAAATTTTTTCTTGAATTTTTGACTATTAAAGATCTTAATTAAACAGAATTTTATTAAGAATATTTAAATATTAAAAAGTTAAATTATAAATAGATAGAGATAAATATTTTAAATTTGATTTGAACGTCAGTTATGATGGCAGTGACTATTTTTCTTAATAGAAACTATTGTATTTAATAGAGAGGTTTCGAACAGTAGAGAACTGCAACAACATAAATGTTTATTTGTTTTTAATTAATTGAATTTCTGAACATACAAGTCAAGTACTCTAAGCTTCAAATTTGGCAGGGTACGAGTTCAATCTTTGGAAGGATTGTGATAAGGTTCTCAAAAAATTATTTACGAATAATTAAATATAAGAAATAATTCTAAGACCACTGATGATGGATATTTGGCAATACTTGAAACAGCTGTATGGCCAGGTAAAAATTTAATTAATTAAAAATAAATTAGAAATATTTGTTTTGTTTTATTCTATGCTTAATTCCTCAAGTATTTTATAGATACTTTTTTTTGAAAAAATGGTGAAGAAAACGACAAAAGCAAATAAAATGATTATAAATATTTTAAATATCAATGTTATTAAATAAAGTTTTATAATAATTTAAACTTTATTCATTCAACCCTTCAAATGGTTCATACCTTTTAAGGATGTCACGGTTTGGCGATTAGCATTAAGTAAACTACTAAATTAAATAAAATATTTGTTGATATTTAATTGCAAAATAAGAAACTTTATACGGAACATTAAAAATTATATTATATTAAAAATTTTAAAAATACCTACAAATATTTCCAGTAAGTAAAATATTAGTCAACATTCGCTGTGAATGTTGTTGACGTTTCGAAGTTTTCTTATCTTCATCCTCATATAGAAGTATTATTATAATATGTATATGTATATTTATAATATAAAGTACGTTGTAATAATATTGAACTCAAAAAAACACTTCGAAAAAAGCAAACTTTTAACTATTTCAATTTGAAATTTTTCGATTATAAATGTTTTTCAATAACCTTACAGATACTTCATATGCAAATGCAATTTTGCTTTAATTAATGCACTCAATTAAATAAAATATGTTTTAATATTTTAGTTTTAATTACATTTGTTAATAATAATATACATTTTTGCTTAGAATTTTTTTCAACTAATAAAGCGCCTCATAGCGTTTGTGAAGCAATTCATCATAATTAGTCATTCATTAAATTAAATAGCATTTTTTTTTAAAATGAATTTAATTTAATTTATACTTTATTCAATTCCTCAAGTATTTTATAGATACTTTGAATAAAAATGCAGTTATAAAAACAATAAAATAAAATAAAATAAAATTTAATTATAAATATTTTAGTAACGAGTGGACATATAAAAGAGTTCTTTTTTTTTAAATAAACTTTAACATTTATTAAAACTTTATTTACTCAGCCCTTTAAGCACTTATAGGGATGAAGGATAAAACGGGTGGAAATCTCCATTAAACAAACCACTAAATTATATAAAATTTTTATTGATATTTAATTTATGACAAAAATACGAAATTTATACAAAACCAAATAAATTAAAAAATAATGCACATTAAAAATTTATTAAATTCTTAAAAATATTTGAAACATGTAAAATATTAGCCTTAATGAATTTTACAACGAATAATGCAAATATTTAAATTGTACACCAAAATTACAACAAAACTACAACAAAATTACAATAAAGCACAGCAGCAATCATTTGAAATATATTTTTCGATATATAGAAAATTAATTTATGCACCGAAATATCATTTTAATTCGGGCACTGGCTGCATGTTGCAGGACACGATAACGCGCAGTGTACGAATATTTTATCCTGGTTGCGGAAAAAAATTCTTCATCTATATAAATTGCCAAAACACCAAACAAACATAAATTAAATATATGCAAATCAGCAAATTAGCAATTTTATGCATTAGCAGCATTATCTGCATGCCGCGATTCGATATACACGAGATACATTGCCCGATACAATGCGATACACAAAGAGATATAAGATACGCATGCGTAAGTGCATTCAAAAAAATGCCATCAAAAAATTATTTTAAACAAATAAACAGAAAATTCGCGCTTTACCATGATTTTGCAAATTTAATGCGTAATTAAATTATTTGCATTTAAATTGTTTAAAATATTTTATTACATTTAACCAAAAAGTGCAATTAAATTTGTATTTGCTGCAAATACGACCAAAGCAAACACCGACCCCAACGCTTGCATTCTGTGGATGCATTTCGGAGTTGAGTACATAAAACGGCGGATTGGCGTTTTAATTAAATGCGTTCGATTCTATGCGTTTTGTGCGTTATCGGCCAGAATTTACACATGTTTAACTGCCTTGATAATTACTAGTTTTGTTAGTTGTTAATTCTGTTCAAATTACCTCGGATTTCAAAATTATTCTCAGACAAAATAGTTGAATTTCATTGAAAAAAATATTTCAAAATGAAAAAAAACACACAATCATCAAGACACGAGTAAAGCAATTGCAACATTTAATACAAGATTAACCATTTGAAGATTGGAAAAGTAAACGTCATTATAACACAAGTGTGATCAAGTTTTTGATCAGATTTTTGTTTCAATATAAATTTTAATCTCTTCTTTTGGGTGTAAGATTCAACATCATTCAAATGTCCTCTTTAATACATTCCACAGATATATATCCTTCGATATATTCGATGACTTGTCAGCTCAGATAATTAGCAATAGCTTGGTCATATCATTATGTTATGTTAATTTTCAAAGCATTTCATTTCATAAATAAAATTTTTTACAAATACCAACTAAAAAGTCTATATGTGAGATATACTATGATTTTGGTAGCCAACTCATTTCATCAAAATGTCAAAATACACAGCCAGGAAATTTTTCTCGTACCAAAGCCAAAATCGGTGTAGTTGTTTGGATTCTAGTAACGCTATGTTGAAACCAGTGACGACTGCTCCAAAATGTCAAATAAAATATAAATATTCATTAAAATATATTTACATCGAGAATTAATTTTATTTATTACATTTATATATATAAGTTCTTTTTTTAAAGATTAAAGTTTTAGCAAAAACAATTAAATAGAATTGTCTATGAAAACTCAATTAATTTTCTTCTCTTAGCTGCTATAGTTGCTCGCATGTTTGCAGCTAAAATCGCATAACATTCCTATTATATTTCGTCTTTCCCTTATAAACAATTGCATTCATAAATTTTTGTCATAAGTGTGCACAAAAGCAGAATGAACAAAATATGTGACATGAGAAATAGGAATTTATATAGTGGAAATTGTACGAAAGTAATTTTCTGTTCTATTCGAACTTTAACTGCATGCATACGAATCCAACATGTTAATTTGCCGAAGTACTTAGTTGTGCGGTAAAATTTGCAGCACACATCTCGCTAAATTTCTATTACATTTCGTCTCTCTTCTTTTAGCAGTAGCGCCCACAAATTTCTTTCGCTAGGTGTGCGGAAAAGTTGGTCGCACATTCATATGTCGCAAAATTTTTTTTTTTGTTATGTGGGTACACCCTTTATAGACATATGGTACAAATTAGAGCGCCATCTGTGAATTAGTTTGTGTACAGCAGCTGTTAATATGAGACTACCTCAGTGCATTTAGCGATTTTTACTATGGAAAATTCTTATTGTACGCGATTTTTTGACCAAACACTGCACCACTGTCATCACTCAGGCACCATATTCGCCAGATCTGGCGTCGTGTGACTTTTTCCTGTTCCCGAAACTTAAATTGCCCCTTCGTGGTAAGCGTTTTGAGTCGATTGAATCGGTAAAAAAGAACTCGCCGAAGGAACTAAAAGCTATACTTGCACGGGCCTACGAAAAGTATATGGAGGATTGGGTTAAGCGTTGGCATATGTGTATCGCTTCAGAAGGAGCATATTTTGAAGGAGATAAAATAAATTTGGAATAAAATTTAAATTTGTGTGTTTTATTTACAAAATCCATACTTTTTGAGCTGGAGGTATATTGATTTTGAGTATAGACTCTTTTTTTTGAAAAAAGTTGGTTTAGTATTATGAGAAGTATGTGAAAAGTTTTAGTTGTAAAAGTTCTAAAAGTATTTCATGTAAAACAACATTATAGAAGGGCAGCACACCTTTCCAGATAGGGCATGCGTCGTCACTGGTTGAAACCAGACATCTATTACATCCACATCTTAAATTTCATGCCTTTGGTTTTTGACCCTTTAAATTCTAAATCGTTCATAATGCTAATTTATCGTTTTATTACTGATGTTTTTTTGCTAGCTGAATGCTATATATGTTCAAATGTCCACTACCTTATTCATCACTTTTCTTAAGCTTTTGAATAATGTTTTTCTAATGGAAATTTCAATATTTTTAATTATGAAATTTTAGCAATAAATGTATCATGAAAAATTTATTACTTTGTCAACTAACTTGAAATATTTCAGAAATAATTCATTCATATATGTTAAATTGCTTTTTGATCATCCCTTTAACTTATCTAATATGATGACATGAGTCGGAAATAATAACGATTTAAAATCAATTTTTTTGAAAAAATGCGTTTTCGTTTAATTTCTCAAAACACCTTATTTATCTCTAAGATTTTCTAAAATGCACCGTTGTTAAGATTTTTAGTTTAATATGAATTAGTTTAACTCTATAGTACAAATCACAGATTTTTTGACCAAGGAATCTTTATAAGAAACATCATCCTATTCTAACAAAATAAAGTATTTACCTAATAAAAACTTAGAGAAAACAAAAAACTAGCATATTATTTGAACTTCAGCAATAATTATCTGAAAGTATCCATAACGTTGAGACCTTGTCAAAAATTATTTCGAGAGATCTTGCTGTTAAGAATACATTGCGAATACATATTAATCCAATTCTTTCTCTGCCCCCTCTCTCCCACTCTCCCGCTCCCGCTCTCGCCCTCACACTTTCTCTGGAACCCTGAAAATTCTATTAACACTATTTGGTGTTTTATTAATTTGTAACACAATGCAAAACATCTATTTATGAAAACAGAACGAAAAAATAAAAAGGGTGTTTCCCTATCTAACGTGTCTAAATAGCATATATAAGTGTTGAGTTTTATAGCCCATAAATAAAATAAATAAATATAATAAAAAAGTTCTTTAGAAAACATAAATAAGACATTTTATTTAATTATAAGTATATTAACAAATGCATAGTCATATCACTGTATAGGTTTCTCTGTAAAGGAAAACCTCCAGCCGATAATACTGGTAATATTTGTGATGCTGTAAGTATTTCAACAGATAGCGACGGCAGTCATATATATGGTATATATGTATATATTTGAAACTACTATAATTTTATGTATTAATTTAGTAAAAATATTGTGGCTACAAAAGTAAAATAATATTTTGATCGGAATAGAGTTTAAGACCCTAACTTATATTATGTTATGCAAATAACTATTTGGTAAAAAAGATATTCATTATGTATGGTCAGCAAAAGATAGTCCGTTTATTTAAATAATAACATTGATATGGATAAAAAGACATACTGTTCTATATCTTCTGTACATTTCATACATATTTTATTTTCTTACTAAAAGACAATAGAACAAAATTGGACCTTTTTTGTACAGAAATGACAGCTTTTTGAACCAATTTAGGCACAGAAAAAAATTTCAAGTGGCAACCGTAAAGATAAGGTGAGCTATACGATTTTCTCCGAGCAACTGAAAAATATTAAGTTTTTATTAATATTGTGTATATGATTAACTATTTTAAGGCTATTAATTTATGCATATATTTTAAAAATAAACATTTTACCTATGGAACATAGTTTCAATATAGTTTTATTTGTTTTAAAAGCGTTTTAACTTTTAACTTTAAAATCACTTTCAGTTTGTTTTGCGTCAATAAAATATATTTTACAATTCAGTTTTATAGAATTTTTATTTGTTTATTGTTAATAAATTGTATGAAATACAGCTGTTGCTAGCACAGATAACAATTTAACGAAATTTATTTACAGATTTTAAATTCTATCAAAAGAAGACCATTAAAAACTATAAAAAATGTGTTAGATATACAAAGTAGCTAGGATTACAATACCTCCAGTAATATTTTTTTCAATATTTGTATGCATATACAAATATGTGTGGTTTTCAATATTTATACTAATCTATACTTACACTGAAATGTCCTATTGTTTGCCAGGTATTAAAATTAACTCTTATATATAACTTTTCTCATATTTAACCCTTTTGTGTTTTTAATGCTTAAGGCATTATATGTATTTAATAGCATTTGTTCTCAAATTGTGTGCCGTAGATAGTTAAATTGTTATTTTAATGATATGAAACGTTCAGGAACCCATGGAACTGATATGTGAGTAACTAATTTAGTAAGTTATTTTTCTGCTTTCAATCTACTTTTTAAACAGGACAATGTTAACCGCTACTAATTTTAGCGTCAACTGCTATTTATGTTACATCTT
>NC_051847.1:116770934-116778387 GCF_002237135.1 Teleopsis dalmanni
GTTTCTAAGAAGAAGTATAAAATTATACTGAAATACCATAAAAAATCATAAGATAACATTAAATATTTTAAAACATGGGAATATTTTTCGTGATAAGTTGGAGCAAGCTTATTATTTAATTGCTATTACGCTAAAAAATCAATTGAGACTACCTGCTGCAAGCAATAGTTTCCTTACCGGGGAAAAACTTTAGTACTCGTTTCTTGACATTGTTGCGTTTTCGCAACACCTGACTTTGAGAGTTTGTATAACGTACATATATCACCAAATAGCTTACAATTTATATAGATTCGCTAGAATATACTATTGTAATAAAGATTTAGGTAAAAAATTAAAATAAATTTTCTCCATTTATATAACACAGGCATAAAAATAAGCAAAAGTCGTATAATTTTAAAATAACACAAAGACGGCTCTGCAAAATCTTCCATTAAATTGTATCTATACAACTCAGGTCAAAAAAAAATTATATATTGTAGATAAATCATAGTCCTATTGTACAAAAAAAACTATAAGCACAAAAACCTTTTAATTAAATTTTAAAAAATTTCTGAACACAGCGTTAAAATTGTTGCGTTTTCGCAACATTGTCAGGCAATGGGTTAAAGGTTTTAATCGGAATGTTCGAATTAGACTATCTACCAACATAGTCCAACAGCAAATATCTATATTAAATATTATTAAGTATTCTTTATATATTTTATTATGTAACTTATTTTATTCAAATGCTGGTCCAATCAAATTTTTTGTCAGATTTAAGAAACTATTGTTCCAGAATCCAACACATTTCGATTGTGGGTTCGTATTGCCTTTATCCTTGCTACTGCTATTCCAGCACATAAATGTCCATGCAGAAATTAAGTTAAAATCAGTCGATAACTCACTATTCCTTATCTTAACGAATCATTATGAACAAGTAATGTTAAAGTATTGCAGACCCCAGCACATGTCCTAGTGCATTGATACTCGTATTACAACAGTTATGTTATATGTGAAAATTGCAAGAAAATGGAAAAATAGTATTTCAGAAAACCAAAATAGGTGCAAAAAGTCAAGTAGGTGTAACCAAATCGCAGTCATAAGTGTGAAGTAGCAGTTACACTGACACGTGAAGGACGCACTTACGCCAGCAAACACGCACATTTATGCGTACTTCAAAATTTGTACACATGCCACAAATGTCTGTGTGAACGCACTTTGGGTTGAAAATATAAAGTGAAAATGTATGACGCTTTGTAATGCATGAGGGACGGATGTGAGGATGAGAGAGACTGAAACCGTTATTCGACTTTAACTAAAGTTCGCTTTGCCAACTATGCAGAAAATTATGCGTAAGTTTGTGTTAACTTTTTTTCTGCTTTGTGTTTATGTTTTGTAGCTGTTTTTGCAGTTGTTGTTTATGAATTTGAGTTCATGTTTATACACCAATTCATGCATACATACATACGTACACACACACGTGTATACTCACATGCAGGCCCAGGGATTTTTTAAACTGCCATTTTCACCCAGCAAGCCTTTAAGATTTATAATTCATCATCCGTGACTATACAGTCCATGTAGGACCTAAGCCTAGGATTTATAATCACGGTTGCCACTTATGGTACTTTAGTACCAAAATTGGTACTTTTTTTTCCGTTTGGTACTCTGGTACTCATGTTCAAAAAATGGTACATTTTCGGCGACCCAACTTTATTGTGGATATTGTATTGTTTAATACTTTTTGTACATTTTATATAAATTGTATTTTCTTATAAAAAGACAATAGAAAAATTTTGGACCTTTTTTTACAGAAATGGTACCTTTTTAAACCAATTTTGGTACAGAAAAAAATTTTCAAGTGGCAACCGTGTTTATAATTAACGATATGAATTACTTGTGCCAACAGAGAGAGGGAGTGAGAGAGAGAGAGAGCGTAAAAAAATTGACAAAGAGAGGGGGAAGTGCAAAAACTAGAAAGAGAAATAAAAAAAGAGATGTCTGAAGAAAATGAGTAAGAGTGATCGAAAGAGAAAGTAAAAAAGAGAAGCTATAAATAACGTGAGAGAGGGAGAAATGGAGATAGAAAAGCAGAGGAAATAGTAAGAACGAGAGAGAGGAGCAGAAAAAAAGGAAAAGAGTGGATGATGCGATGATGCAAAGAGAGAAGAGAAAAAATGAAAGAAAAAGAAAAAGGGACAAAAGCATACAATGGGAAAGGGATGGAAAGAGAAAAGGGGAAGAGAGAAAGTTAGTTACAAGGGGAGAAAGTAAAAAAACTTTAAGATTATAATATTAGAGGCAAGAAAAACAAAGCTAAAAAGAATTAATCTTAATTTTTAGAAACTTATGTTATTGATCTATTTGTACAAGTAAAATATATAAAATCATTAATGCTTCTTGATGCCGTAACGACATCTGAGAAAGTTTTAGAATTTAAAAATTTAAATTTTACATACTATTTAATTACAATCTGTCTATCATGTTCTATGCAAAAATTATGTTCCCTTAAAAAAGAATAACGTTATTTGAAATTAATTATTAATTAAATAAATTTTTAAATTCAAGATTGTGGGTTTTATTTGAATAACTTCTTCGTAACAGTTATCAATTGAGAAAAAAAATCAACTAATAAACCTTATCAAAACGTAATACTTAAATTTTCCTTATAACATATTATTCTTACCTTATAAATGAAAACTATTAAAATAACTAAATGTTATATTTAAAAAAGCTAAAATAAAACGCTTTGTGTTCAATTTTTTTTCAAAAGCAAATATAAATTGCATGCCGGGTGTTTTATTTTTTTATGCAGAACAAAATAAAACGCAACGTGTGTTTGGTAGTTTTTGTTGTTGTGTTGTGAAGACAGAGAAAATTTGTTAAGCAATTGTTTCAAGTAAAGACATAAAATTTTTCATTTTATGAGAAGTGAAATCACAAATCTGATCTTAAATTTTTATAAATTTTAATTATGCATATTAATATAAACAAAATATACCAATAGTTTTTAAAAAAATTAAAGAAAAAAACGTTAAATTTTTAAAACTTGAAAGTATTACCTCTTTAGCTGAATTTAAATTCTTTTGAATATACAAATATAAATATTGAATTTAATTACTTCATTATAACTTACATGTTTTGTATTGCATTCAAAACAGGTGTGTAAGCGCTATGCTGAAATCCATGGTCTATAAGTTGATTACAGATCATCTAAAAAATACAAAAAAAAATAACTATTAAAACTCTAAAATAACGACACATCTTTGATTTTTTCGATTTGAAGTTATCGCTTTGACAAGTTAAAATTCTTGATCTGACTTTGTAGTCCAATACTTATACAAGGACTTATAAAATCCAAAAATATATTCAAAGACCATTGACGGTAAGTACACTGTTTGACAAATATAAGAAACAGATTTATTTAATTTTGGTCAGCCAAAATTCAATTAAACAAAATGTGTTGCTGTAATCTGTTACTATATAATCTGTCACTATAAAAACCTTTTAATATTAAAATTAATTTTATAATTTTTTAAATAACTTTTTATTCATTGATATACATATACATATTATTATATATTCCATACTCCATTGGGAGGTTAAGGATACAACAAATGATTTCCAATTTTCTCTATTTTGCGAACTTTGCCAAAGTTCATTAAACGATTTGCCAGTTTCAGTATTAATTGTTCTTCGTCATGTTGGCCTATGATCAGGACTTCACAAAAAGTTTTAAATTGAATTTTTTTCAAAGTATATACATCCAATAGTTTCTAAATTATGTTTAAGGTGATATGTAAGTTAGGCGATCCCTAGTGAATGGGCTTATTGGCCTATTGCATTGCCATATGTATAGGAAAAACTCAGGTTTTAAAACTGCCTAAAACCTATGGCAAAACCTATGGTCGAGAGCCTCTAGAAAGAGGTCTCCTAAAGTATTGAGTCGTCGCCGTGCATGAGCTGTGCAAAAACATAATAGATGAGAGGCAATCTCATCGTCTTCCCAACAGCTGCGACAGATTTGATTGAAACGGAGATCTAATCTTCTAGCATGGTTCCCTAGTTTACAGTGCCCTGTAAGTAAACCTATTAAAAGACCGGGGTATCTCAATGAGAATTTGGGTGATATATACCTAACAGTTTTATTTTGAAAGCTCCCACTTAAAATGATGTTAAACCAGAAGCGCGTTTTTTTGCGGTTCTGTAAACGCTGATGAACTTGTAAACTACTTAATATTATAAGGTTACTTTCTAATTAATTAATCACAGCAGAAGATACAAAATGCTAACTGGGTCGTTGCTAAAAGGCAAAAAATATTTTACAACAGATACAAAAACAATATCAATAGCCCACTCTTCACGCAGCCTGCCTGCTACTTGCATTCAAAGCGCTCGTCTCATACGTTATGCAAATATTTGTTGAATTTGATTTTAAAATAGCGTACGTATACGCCACGGGTTCGTAAAATAACTTCATATGCCGCATATGAACACATTTGCATAAGTGTGTGCGTGTGCGTGTAGATACAGGATATACTTACATGTGTGGGTTAAGAAAATTCATTAAAGTTTATGGTTGTTCATACTTAGATGGCTTTGTTTGTGACTGTATGTGTGGAATTGTGCCTCATTCACACTAAAAACGGGTGCAAACAGTGCCGTGGCAGTTGTAAATGGCGTTCGTGGGCACACAAAGGGCGCCGTGCAAAAGTGTGTGGACTACCGTGTGATGAGCTAAGTTGGTGGTGTAGTGACTTTAAATGTAATATGCCCTTCAGGGTTAATGCGTAAAAACTAATTTAAATTTATTTTTCGTGTAAATTTGTTGAAAGCAGGCGTAACATCACATATAAGTTTCACTTCTACGTATTTGTACTCCTACCTAAGCTCACACGGATACAGACATGGGTTTGTGAGAATATTTGTTTATGTGTTTGTGAATGAATAGATAAATTTATTAGCACGCCAAAAAGAGCAAAAGCGTTAAAGGTTTTAAAACAATTAGGCGGACGCAAGGAAATGTTAATATGGGCGGATATATTAAAAACAGTTAAGCTTTTATCTGCAGTTGTTATGCAGTTAAATAAATGTATCTTTTATTTTTGATTTATTTTTTTATAGTTAAGATAAAGTAGAATAGTGAGCTGCTTTTCTTCTTTCCTAGTATAATTTTTAGTACAATTTTGCAGAATTGGAGAAAGAAACACTGTCATATCCAGCTTTCATCATTTAATTATAGTAATCATAACACCATCCTTTCTCTGATCCTAAAGAATTTCTCAACAATAATGCTATTATCATGTAATTTAAATAATAAAAACAATTACACTATCTTAAAGGATTCTAGCAATAGTTTCTGTTATACATTAGTAGCCTATGCAGGCTTAATAACACTCTTTAATTAAGTGTCAAGTTCTAACAAAGAACAAATATTTAGTAACATTATTTTTTGATACGCAATGTTTAGTTTTATTATCACCCTATTCTATGAAATCAGATGGGCTATCACCAAAATGTTTATAATCATTATATTCATCCAGTTTCCAAAAAAAACATAAAATAACATAAAAACGTCGCTCTCTCACGAGATCCCTCATTCAAGAAGAAACATCTTTCTTCAACAATCAAAATCTTCAAATTCATTGACAAGCTCCTTATCTAAATTGCAAAAGTAATTTTAAAGAAACTTTTATAAAAACAAATATATTCCAATTAAGCAAAACATTACAAATTTACTTCAATTATCTGCCAACTAATGGCTGCATACACTCAGCCTAACCCTACAAACTCAACTTGAAACTTCACTTCTTTCATGCTAAGAAACACTTAATTGAAATTCAATTAATTTCAATTTATGTATAAGCTTACCGATGAATTTCTTTATTTAAGACAACATTATCAATTTCGAAGTTAGTTTTATTTAAGCATTTTCTAGCATCCTTTAATCCCAATATCATCATCAATTTTCTTCAACGAACTCGCAATACTTTATCAACATCCAGTGTTGTGCAACCTGTCACACCGCATCCATTACCGATTTGTCTTCAGTTAAAGTTTTTAGTGTCGAATTAATCGATTCAATTTCAGACAGCGTACATAAAATACTTCAACTTGCAATAACAGAAATAAAATTAAAATGAAATAAAATAAAACTAATCGTAAAAAGGCAGTAAAAAAAATCACTTGAAAAGCAACACCACCAACAACCACCTCCATACTAAGATACCTATATCAGGTTCCCACTACTCTCATACTCACTTACAGTTCCAGGACTCGCAACAATGTTTATTTGCCTGCATTGAACTGCATCAATTTGTGTCTATCTGCACTTCCGCTCTTCTATCTATTTATACTTTCTATCTGTCTGTCCATCTGTCTCACAAGCTGCAGTATTTATTCGTGGAGTTACTATGCAGGTATTTGTTTATTTGTTGGCTAGTATCTTGGCATTACTGAGTCAGTAAAAGTTTTAAACAGTTTTACCAAGATTCTGAACATTTTGTGGGGTGTGGATTTGTTTACAGTTGAGATTCTCACAACGGTAGAGAAGAATTAAGGCAAAAAAAATCAATGTGAAACTTATTTAAGTAGAAAACTTTGCATTCTTCTACTTATTTGCTTTCTTTTGTTAAAAGTTTACAAGTATCTAAATATTAAGCATACCTTAACTTTAATGAAAAATCGTTAGAAGTAAAAAAGTTATTACAAAACAATCGAAAAGTACAGAAAGTGTTTCGAAACCACAGCAAACAATTTATTAAGTTCAACTATCTATTACTCCTACTTTTCTTTAGTTTAATTAATTAAAAATAATTGATTGTTAAAACATCTAAAAATTTTAAAAAGAACAGTAATTTATTATCACATCGCGGCGAAAAAACTAAGAGTACAAACACACACTGGCACTCACATGAAAAAAGCGCCTATAAAAATGATGGAACGTGATGTTATTCAAATCATTGTTATAACATATATATGATATTATAATAATAGGTTATTATAATACCTAAGATCTTACCGCAATCAGTACCACTGTGCTAACAAATATATATAAAGTAAAGCGGGAAGGATTGGATAAGGAAAGTTGTCTTTATTTTTCGGGTTCTTTCTAGAATTAACAACTCATGTTAGATCAACTCGTTGCTTGCTTAGAATTTAAGAATACTAGTATACTTAATTGCAACTTTGAACTTCTTTAAAACTAAACTTAATGATTATAAATGGGCAAATATATCCATAACGACACTTCACATATAACTTCAATTTTACAAAACTGAATTCAAAAATACGGACTTAATACTTTATCAACACAAAGTATAAATAATCTAAAAAGCAATTTATGGATACATATTTTAATGTTTCATAAAGAGGATTAAAATAAAAAATATATGTAACGGCTTCTTAGAACGGCAAACACGGTTGCCACTTGCCACTCCTGTACCAAAATTGGTTTAAAAAGGTACCATTTCTG
>NC_051847.1:116778487-116785805 GCF_002237135.1 Teleopsis dalmanni
GAGTTCCCTCTGCGAATTCTGTTTTACGTCTTCTATGGATTCAAAACGCGTTCCTCTGAGTGGTAATTTGAGGTTGGGAAACAGGAAAAAGTCACACGGTGCAAGATCAGGTGAATACGGTGGCTGTTCGATGGTATTTATTGAATGTTTGGCCTTAAAATCGTTGATAATGTTGAACAAATTGAGGTGAATCGGAACAAGCCGGGCGTTGACACGTCGCATACACAAATTGTCCACCAAAATCAAACGAGCCATCTCACGACCGATGCCTAGCTCTCGTGCTATCTCTCTAACACTCACATGAGGATTTTTGAACACGATTTCCTTTGCCTTTTCAATGTTTTCGTCGGTGGTAGAGGTCGAAGGTCGTCCAGAACGCGGCATGTCTTCGACGGTCGTACGACCGTCCTGAAAGGCTTTGTACAACTCATAAACTTGAGTTTTCGATAAAACTGATTCCCCATAAGCCTTTTGTAGCATTCGCAAAGATTCTGCACACGAAATTTCGTTCGAAACACAAAATTGGATGCAAACTCTTTGTTCAATATTTTTTTCCATTGTTTTTTTCGCAACGCACTACTGAGGTGAACTGGTTTAAACAGCTGCCGTAAACGAACTGTCTGACAGATCGCGCTCATTTTTGGCATAGTAATTAACGAAAGTGCTGCCAAACTACATAAACTTAAAATATCGAAAAATATACAGCGCGCGAATTTTAAATGAGAACCTCCGAAAACTTTTCGGTCACAATGTATACATTGCGGTACCAAACTGATTTTAATTACAGTCATATTGTTCTTACTCTACCCTCAAAAACAGATATTACTAAAGTTATCTTATAAAAAGAAAACAATTATTAATTGGAAAATACTATATATAGCGGCTTAGTCTCTATTTTGTGCTAACCTCAAATTTCTTCAACTGAACATTAGGCTTTTAATTAAGGTCAGCAACTCAGACGATCTGGAAGCATTCAATGGAAATACAATTTTTCTGACATTCATTAAGACCACTTAATGAAAACATTACATTAAGACCACTTCAGTAAAATGGTATCTTAGTCATTAAAAACCCCATAAGAACTTTTATACGAGTCTAAGAAGAAAATTCTTAGGCTGCCTTTGACATCTGCAGTTTATGCAGTAATTTTCAAATTAACCTTCCTAGTATTTGAGTTTTTTTATTTAACCAGGGTACAGAAAGGCTGAGATACTATTAATTGATGTTGGGCTCCTTGTTAAAAAAGCCATATACTCTTTTTAAAATAAAACTATTAAATATTGCAAACGGCAATGTCGATAACTTAACATGATCGAGTAATAAAAGTTATTCCTTTTGAGAAAAACAGTTGTAATGGGTTAAAGTTACTTTTTATATCACATATTTTTTTAATACATTATTATTATTAAATAATAAACTATGAATGCGCAACGACCTATAAGATCTATTAAGCGCCTAAAAGGGCAAATAATACAATTCTAAACTATTTATTAATCTCGTAATTGATGTAGATTAATTTTACTTATTTAATTTGGGACTAAGATCCCGTGTAACGTGATATGGATATGCGACCACGCATGTGAACTTCGCATTTTTTTTCAACACATAACTTTACATCCGCTTCCATGACAATCAAGTCTACGTGTTGCCGCCGCTAGGCAGTTGCATAGAACATGTTCTGATGTTTACTTCTCCTCATGACAGAGTCGATGGGAATCACTTTTTACCGCACCTTTAATCTTCATGTGGTATTAAGTCCACAGTGTCCTGTAAGAAGTTCAGCGTAGATTTTAATTTAATTTCTGCTAAAATTAAGGATTGCGTCAATTTTAATGTGTTCAGGATCAATGAATCTTCTTGACAGCCGCATGTGTGTTTAGGCTCTCCAGTATTGAAAAGGATTTCGTTTCTTCCATTGACATATTAAGTAATATTATTAATTATTATTATTAAATGAATTATTATAAATAATTTATTATTAATAAATTAATAATAATTATTAACAACCATTAAGTAATTAAGTAATTTGTTACCCCGCAGAAGGACCTATGAAAGTAATATATTCACCCTTCTTTGCCAGGGAATCCACAATTTCATTGCTCTCATGACAGTCATGCCCTGGTACCCACATAAAACTAACATAGTTCCTCGATGCTAGAGTTGAAGTTAATGAAAATTCCAAGACCAACTTTAATTGGATTATAGAGTTTACTTAAGATTTTATAATTACTTGGCTGTCCTCGTACCTCAGGTGCCCTGCATAGGTATTCTTCCACAATTCTTGGTCCCATAACTCCTGCTCCTGCACTGCCATCTTTCATTTTGGACCCATCAGTATATCATAATTGAGAGCCCTGTTTTAAGTTAATTTCATTGTTTCTCCAAGTTGATCGATCAATTAAATGTTTACAAACATTCATTATCACGACCAACCAACTTGATAAGAGAACATATAATTGCAGAATCGCCGTTTTACTAATTCCATTCTTATTTCATTAATTGTTTATTTATTATTAAACAATAATTAATATAACGATTAAAATATATATAGACATTCGGGTTTGTTTTGATAATTCTTAACAACTCATTTCTACTTCAGAATGTTTAACAATAATGTTATAAAAAAACATGCATAGACATAATTTCATGCTGACAAACACCATTAGAAATTAAATAATATATCACTACAATATATGAAACTATCACAATATATAAAATAATTTAAATAATCAAACTTTAAAACTTTTTATTTTATTTTAAATTTATTTTATTTTTGCATTCATACCCAGATATTCTCGTATTGTTCGTATTTAAATTTGCACGTCTTTCCAGTTAAAAATATAAGCAAGTCATCTTAAATTCCGGTTTCAACTGATTTTTATAATATATATTTTGAAATAATTCAATTAAAGCTTTATAAGCTTCAGGGAGATTGTTAGGTGATGCGAGGGAGTTCAATATTTGTATAAGGGTTTGTTGTCGCTTCATTTGAACAGACCTTAATCCTACTCTGCTACACCACTGGACCTTAAACACTCTTTTGTAGCACACAAACTCTATTTATAAATCAACTCCGCTCAAGAATAGCCTTAATGATAAACTTCAAAAACAGGCATATTTGAACCTTATGTAAAGCGTAGTGTTTGCCCACATAATGTGGCAATGGTGAAATAATTGCCACTGCACAAAGCAACAACAGCCCGAGCATCAACATCAGCAACAGCAGCAGCAACAGTAGTACCAGTACCATTACCAGTAGCAATGGCAATGGCAATTGCAGTAAGCAATTGCATTGCAACGTCAATGAAAAGCAACAAAAACCAATGCAATGCAACATCAAATTTTGCCAGCATTTTATCCATAATGTATACTGATAATTATTGCGTTCCACACGAGTTGAATGTGAGATACTGTACGCATATAGCAGATTTCAAGTATTGGGGAGTGTACGCTTCGGTCTAAGTATCACTTAATGCAATATTGAAGCTGGAATACATTTCTAAGAAGAAAATTATTTCAAATCCACCATAGGAAACCAACGAATTTTGCAGTTTGAGCAGGGAAATTTAATTATGTTGCAACATGAGCTGAGCTGTGGATTCCTGCTTGGTTAAAGCTCGACCGCATGGTTATGACTACTGATAAAACTGTTATTAAAAGCATATTTGTGTATGTGGCAATATGCGAGAAAGCCAAATTTGGCACAAGTCAACGAACGAGAATCGTTATCAAGTAAAACTATTAAGGATTTATTCCTATTTAAGTAATGAGTTTGTTAGACCATTAGTTTGCAATAGAATACAGAATACAGTATATATTCGTATTGATGTATGGAAATGTATCGCAAGTTTATTAAAGAAAAAATTTAAAATTTTTATAAGCAAATTAACAATTTCGTTATGTTAAATATTTTAATTGGTAAGTAATAGTTAATTGCTTCTAAATAAACGGACATGTGTTCTCTTAATCACACTTGATCTCTTGATAAAATACTTTTATTGAGTCGTGTATAAAAATATACAATTTATATAATTATATATGATATTGTTATATACCTATTTATGAATATGTACATATTATATATTAATTGATATTATATTTTGCATAATATTACCCGCAATTTTTTCTTTCAGAGTTGTAGAAAACAGCGTTTAGTCGGATTGAGACAAGTTGGCATCACTTTTAAAATGTTTTAAATGCTTGTTTTTGACAAATGTTTTTGTTATGTTATGTACAATTTGAAATATAAAAATTGCACACTAATTATTAAATTACTTAAATAAAAGAAAACAAGATAAATATTAGATGGGCACTGGAAACTAATATATTTAAATTAATTTATTTATTTATGTATTTGAATTTATTTGTAATGAAACGATCATTTGATGTTAGCACATAACTAGAGTTTTACAATATCTTTCCAGTGAACATTCACAATAGATTGATTTTGTAATTTGACCGCACTGTAACTTAATTTTTTATGAGTAAAACCTAACTCTGAAGATTTTAAGACCGTTGTTATTGTTTCACATATTTACTTTCGTAAGTTGTGAGTATTTTTTTACTACCCTGAAAAAAAATTTCGATTATTGATATTATATATATGTTGAAGATGAGCCATCCTGTTGACGTATGAGCATCTTATAAATAATTGACAGATGCAGTGTAATCTGGTCACTCTTCTGGTCAAAATATAATCTGAGTATATGAATATGGGGTCAATTAGTATGAAAACAAAAAGAAAAAGGACCTTTGGCGATACAACACAGAAAATATTTGTTAATAAAAACTGTGAAAATATTATTCTAGATTATTCTATATTATTCCATATATTGTTTTAAAAGGATGTATTTATAAATATTTTAAACAAATCGTTGTAGTAGACATAAAACGTTTAGTAATTAAACATCTCTTGAAATACTAAAAATGTGCATAAATCCAAAATACATTTTGTGATCAATCTATACATTTTGTATATTCAATCTGAATCGAAGCTGCGTAATCGTCGATAGTCAGAAGTTAAAATAAGGTTTGTTATTGCTTCCATAAAAATAAGAAGAACTAATAAGAAGAATATAAGAAGAACATAATTTTTTATCAGTGTACTATCTAAAGGAATTAAATACAACAGTATATAAATAGAATATTCAAATTGTGATTTGATTTAATTTGATTTGATTTAATTATCCTAACAATATAATTGCAAACAATTTGAGAGTCAGAATGTTCAAAAGCAAATGTAATTCTAAAATATTAATTTCCTTTAATTTTCGTCTTTAATTGCGTTACCTAGAAAATTCATTTGCTTACCGAACATATAGAAGAATAAAATTTAAGAGAAAGGTGATAAGATATTTTTAATAATAGTAAGTAAAGCATTTCTTTTTCTTCTTCTTTGTTCCATTATCTCCCAGTGGAGCATAGGGCCTCAAAAAAGCATTTAAGTAAAGCATTTAATAAAACATAATTATTATAAAATTAACACTTAGAAACTAGTATATTCAAACATAAAAATATATCAGAAAAAAACACTTGCTATTTTGATAATTTCCTTGAGTTTCTGTTTAAATGCGACCAAATGAAATTGAGTCTGTGAGAACAGCTCCTGCTGTATGATAATAAAAACTTTGCATATGTTAGAGTAATTTTCAACTGTTTTGTGTTTTTTATGCTGTTGATAATCTCTTTGAAAGAGATTAAAAGTTTTTTCACACTTTCACCTATTAAAACAGACACATATGCATATGAAAAATTAATGCCTATGCACATATGTAGCCAAGAAAACATAAAAAAAGAATTAAATTGCGTCATGAATCTCATAAATGTACGAAGTTTAATAGTAGCACAATGTTGCACAAAACTTATTCCACAAAATAGAAACAGCAACGAAAATAATAGCAAGTAGTAGGGAGTCACAGCAAGGACATTCATAGTTTAAGGATTTAAAACTGGAGTTTATAGAAGAGACAAAATATACAGTATAAAATAGAGCACAAAGATAGTTAAGCAGCACTAAAAGTTATCAGAAAAACGAAATATATATTCATGAAAAAAATATACGTAATCAAAGATAAAAAAACACTGTTTTCAGATACATAGTTTAAGCAAGTAACCACAGAAATAATCAGAAAACATTATAACAAAGCAGTAGGATACAATATGATCACAGGAATCTGTATATCTTTATGTGGAGATACATAAAGATCTCCTTGGAGGCATAGTCGTATACATACACAACTCCATGTTCTTAACTTGGGACATTATTAGCAGTGACAGAAATGACCTAATAACTATTGATATTAAATCTAAAGATAATTAAAGATGAAGCAGAAAGCAGAATATAATCTTATGAAACTGCCTAAAAATAAAACTTTTGAACTTAACCTATTAGCTCAAAAAAGCTAATTCCTTAAATATTAGACAACAGTTGCGATCAAAAATGAACCCTTAATATATGACATATAACAAGTTTAAGTATTATTAGATAAAATATTTAAGAAATAACGAGCTATGTTTATTGAGAAAGCGGAACGTAGCTTAATGAAAGATGTGTGATTTGGGTATAAAATTGGGTATTCAGGATCAATATGTGATTTAAACTGAAATGGCGTTTTCAGTTGGTAAAACCAACTGGTCTGTTAAATTTATTCTCGAACTGTTAAATTTTGTTACCCAATCGAAAATTCTTAAAGTAACACTTCCTTATGAAATTCAATCAACAATATTGTGCACTACCTAGAATCGGTACATAAAAATTGATATTCGGCACTTTGTAGAATAATGTTATATGTTTAATGAATACAGTGAATTTCTAAACACACATGCCATCGCTTGACTCTCTAAAAGTTAAATAACTATTGGATAAGCGATATTGAGCCACATTAGTAATATACAATAAATAAAATAGTTATAGAGAAATAAATAATACATATAAATGAAGCGAAATAAGTAAATATTTTTTTATATTGTCTATTTCTAATTTAAGAGTTTAATACAATTTTAATTACTCATATTGTTACTGCTAGTTAACAAATAATAATTATTATAATAATAATAATAATTATAGTAATCAAATACATGAATACTTATTTTTTCTACTTCTAATTTTAGTAATTACCATCAAGTACTCATTTCAAATATTATTAATTATTTTCAGCGTAAGTATCATTGGTTAGGATCTGTATGCCAATATAAGCGCCCTTCGTTTCGTATGAGTAATATTATTAATAAAACAAATAATTTTTTCTTTAAAAAAGATAGATGTCAGCAATTTTACTTCTAATTTTTGTAATCACCATCAGCGTAAGTATCATTGGTT
>NC_051847.1:116785905-116824822 GCF_002237135.1 Teleopsis dalmanni
ATTACTATAATTAAATGATGAAAGCTGGAGATGACAGTGTTTCCTTCTCCAATTCTGCAAAATTGTACTAAAAATTATACTAGGAAAGAAGAAAAGCAGCTCACTATTCTACTTTATCTTAACTATAAAAAAATAAATCAAAAATAAAAGATACATTAATTTAACTGCATAACAACTGCAGATAAAAGTTTAACTGTTTTTAATATATCCGCCCATATTAACATTTCCTTGCGTCCGCCTAATTGTTTTAAAACCTTTAACGCTTTTGCTCTTTTTGGCGTGCTAATAAATTTATCTATTCATTCACAAACACATAGACAAATATTCTCACAAACCCATGTCTGTATCCGTGTGAGCTTAGGTAGGAGTACAAATACGTAGAAGTGAAACTTATATGTGATGTTACGCCTGCTTTCAACAAATTTACACGAAAAATAAATTTAAATTAGTTTTTACGCATTAACCCTGAAGGGCATATTACATTTAAAGTCACTACACCACCAACTTAGCTCATCACACGGTAGTCCACACACTTTTGCACGGCGCCCTTTGTGTGCCCACGAACGCCATTTACAACTGCCACGGCACTGTTTGCACCCGTTTTTAGTGTGAATGAGGCACAATTCCACTCATACAGTCACAAACAAAGCCATCTAAGTATGAACAACCATAAACTTTAATGAATTTTCTTAACCCACACATGTAAGTATATCCTGTACCTACATGCACACGCACACACTTATGCAAATATGTTCATATGCGGCATATGAAGTTATTTTACGAACCCGTGGCGTATACGTACGCTATTTTAAAATCAAATTCAACAAATATTTGCATAACGTATGAGACGAGCGCTTTGAATGCAAGTAGCAGGCAGGCTGCGTGAAGAGTGGGCTATTGATATTGTTTTTGTATCTGTTGTAAAATATTTTTTGCCTTTTAACAACGACCCAGTTAGCATTTTGTATCTTCTGCTGTGATTAATTAATTAGGAAGTAACCTTATAATATTAAGTAGTTTACAAGTTCATCGGCTTTTACAGAACCGCAAAAAAACGCGCTTCTGGTTTAACATCATTTTAAGTGGGAGCTTTCAAAATAAAACCGTTAGGTATATATCACCCATCACCCGTTAGGTATATAATTCTCATTGAGATACCCCGGTCATTCAGGTTTACTTACAGGTCACTGTAAACTAGGGAACCATGCTAGAAGATTAGATCTCCGTTTCAATCAAATCTGTCGCAGCTGTTGGGAAGACGATGAGATTGCCTCTCATCTACTATGTTTCTGCACAGCTCATGCACGGCGACGACTCAATACTTTAGGAGACCTCTTTCTAGAGGCTCTCGACCATAGGTTTTGCCATAGGTTTTAGGCAGTTTTAAAACCTGGGTTTTTCCTATACATATGACAATACAATGGGCCAATAGGCCCATTCACTAGGGATCGCCTAACCTACATATCATCTTAAACATAATTTAGAAACTATTGGATGTATCTACTTTGAAAAAAATTCAATTTAAAACTTTTTGTGAAGTCCTAATCATAGTCCAACATGACGAAGAACAATTAATACTGAAACTGGCAAATCGTTTAATGAACTTTGGTAAAGTTCGCAAAATAGAGTAAATTGGAAATCATTTGTTGTATCCTTAAGCTCCCAATGGAGTATGGAATATATAATAATATGTATATGCATATCTATGAATAAAAAGTTATTTAAAAAATTATAAAATTAATTTTAATATTAAAAGGTTTTTATAGTGACAGATTATATAGTAACAGATTACAGCAACACATTTTGTTTAATTGAATTTTGGCTGACCAAAATTAAATAAATCTGTTTCTTGTATTTGTCAAACAGTGTACTTACCGTCAATGGTCTTTGAATATATTTTTGGATTTTATAAGTATAAGTATTGGACTATAAAGTCAGACCAAGAATTTTAACTTGTCAAAGCGATAACTTCTAATCGAAAAAATCAAAGATGTGTCGTTATTTTACAGTTTTAATAGTTACTTTTTTTCTGTATTTTTTAGATGATCTGTAATCAACTTATAGACCATGGATTTCAGCATAGCGCTTACGCACCTGTTTTGAATGCAATACAAAACATGTAAGTTATAATGAAGTAATTAAATTCAATATTTATATTTGTATATTCAAAAGAATTTAAATTCAGCTAAAGAGAAAATACGTTCAAGTTTTAAAAATTTAACGTTTTTTTCTTTAATTTTTTTAAAAACTATTAATATATTTTGTTTATATTAATATGCATAATTAAAATTTATAAAAATTTAAGATCAGATTTGTGATTTCACTTCTCATAAAATGAAAAATTTTATGTCTTTACTTGAAACAATTGCTAAACATATTTTCTCTGTCTTCAGAACACAACAACAAAAACTACTAAACACACGTTGCGTTTTATTTTGTTCTGCATAAAAAAATAAAACACCCGGCATGCAATTTATATTTGCTTTTGAACGAAAATTGCACACAAAGCGTATTATTTTTGCTTTTTTAAATATAACATTTAGTTATTTTAATAGTTTTCATTTATAAGGTAAGAATAATATGTTATAAGGAAAATTTAAGTATTACGTTTTGATGTCTATATTAAAAGGCAAATGATAAGGTATAATAGTTGATTGTTTTCTCAATTAATAACTGTTACCAAGAAGTTATTCAAATAAAACCCACAATCTTGGATTTAAAAATTTATTTAATTAATAATTAATTTCAAATAACGTTATTCTTTTTTAAGGGAACATAATTTTTGCATAGAACATGATAGACAGATTGTAATCAAATAGTATGTAAAATTTAAATTTTTAAATTCTAAAACTTTCTCAGATGTCGTTACGACATCAAGAAGCATGTCGTAACATAAACATAAGTTTCTAAAAATTAAGATTAATTCTTTTTAGATTTGTTTTTCTTGTCTCTAATATTATAATCTTAAAGTTTTTTACTTTGTCCTCTTCTAACTAACTTTCTCTCTTTCCCTTTTCTCTTTCCATCCCTTTCCCATTGCATGCTTTTGTCCCTTTTTCTTTCATTTTTTCTCTTTTCTCTCTGCATCATCGCATCTTCCCCTCTTTCCCTTTTTCTCTGCTCCTCTCTCTCGTTCTTACTATTTGCTCTGCTTCTCTATCTCCATTTCTCCCCCTCTCTCGTTATTTATAGCTTTTCTTTTTTACTTTCTCTTTCGATCACTCTTATTCATTTTCTTCCGACATCTCTTTTTTTATTTCTTTTTCTAGTTTTTGCACTTCCCTCTCTCTTTGTCAATTTTTTTACGCTCTCTCTCTCTCTGACTCCCTCTCTCTGTTGGCACAAGTAATCACGGTTGCCACTTGAAAATTTTTTTCTGTACCAAAATTGGTTTAAAAAAGTACCATTTCTGTAAAAAAAGGTCCAAAATTTTTTTGGACCTTTTTGTTTTCTCGTTCTGTGTTTTTTATAGTGTTATAAATGAACAAAATATAAAATATTGCAAAGTTGCATTTATAAAAAAAATTAATTGGAAATATCCACAATAAAGTTGGGTCGTCAAAAATGTACCATTTTTTGAATGTGAGTACCAAAAGAAAAAAAAAAAAGAAAAAGTACCAATTTTGGTACTAAAGTACCATAAGTGGCAACCGTGCAAGTAATTTATATCGTTAATTATAAATCCTAGGCTTAGGTCCTACATGGACTGTATAGTCACGCATGATGAATTATAAATCTTAAAGGCTTGCTGGGTGAAAATGGCAGTTTAAAAAAGCCCTGGGCCTGCTTGTGAGTATACACGTGTGTGTGTACGTGTGTATGTATGCATGAATTGGTGTATAAACATGAACTCAAATTCATAAACAACAACTGCAAAAACAGCTACAAAACATAAACACAAAGCAGAAAAAAAGTTAACACAAACTTACGCATAATTTTCTGCATAGTTGGCAAAGCGAACTTTAGTTAAAGTCGCATAACGGTTTCAGTCTCTCTCATCCTCACATCCGTCCCTCATGCATTACAAAGCGTCATACATTTTCACTTTATATTTTCAACCCAAAGTGCGTTCACACAGACATTTGTGGCATGTGTACAAATTTTGAAGTACGCATAAATGTGCGTGTTTGCTGGCGTAAGTGCGTCCTTCACGTGTCAGTGTAACTGCTACTTCACACTTATGACTGCGATTTGGTTACACCTACTTGACTTTTTGCACCTATTTTGGTGTTCTGAAATACAATTTTTCTATTTTCTTGCAATTTTCACATATAACATAACTGTTGTAATACGAGTATCAATGCACTAGGACATGTGCTAGGGTCTGCAATACTTTAACATTACTTGTTTATAATGATTCGTTAAGATAAGGAATAGTGAGTTATCGACTGATTTTAACTTAATTTCTGCATGGACATTTATGTGCTGGAATAGCAGTAGCAAGGATAAAGGCAATACGAACCCACAATCGAAATGTGTTGGATTCTGGAACAATAGTTTCTTAAATCTGACAAAAAATTTGATTGGACCAGCATTTGAATAAAATAAGTTATATTTAATATTTAATATAGATATTTGCTGTTGGACTATGTTGGTAGATAGTCTAATTCGAACATTTCGATTAAAACCTTTAAGTATTTAAAAAAAAAATCTGCATTTTACTACTTTGACTTTGTTTCATATATTATAAATACGTCTAAAAGTAATCGCTCGAAAATTATGTGAGATTGGACAATTTTTTGGTGGTTCACCATAATTGAGCCAAATTCTCGAACAGAAAAAAGTTGAACATTAAAATGATAGTACTTTGGAAAAACTGAAAGAATATTTGTAGCATTAATAATAGTAGTTATGCTATTTATAAGGTATGTTTAAGATATATGTATAAGGTATAGGGTTTGGTGGGTCGAAATCCAGAACATGTTACAGTAACCACGCTTTAAAAAGTAGGTGGAAATGGGCAGTAATGGCCTAGCAACATTTTTTAATGTCAGTATAAGCAAAAGAAAATTTGTAATATTTTATTACTTCTATTCAACATTGTTTAAACTATTTCTGCTACTAATAAACAAATTGCATCTTAACTTCATTTACAATGAAAGTTGATCTATTCCATATAAATAAAATTCATGAACATATCTGTATTAAATACAGCTATGTTGGGTAGTCGGTATCTTAAAGTGGATTTTAATTATTTTATTTTAATATATTAGAGTTTTTTGTGTATATTACATTAGTAAACATCTACATCATCTACGATTGTTCATATATTTACGTATGGCTGCTATTATAAAAGATTTTAAATACAGAAATAGAGAATACTTTCACGGTTTAGGAGTTACGATGTTAAAACAGTTTTCCGAATAACTACCGTCCAACGTAGTACAACGTTAAAATAATATCAGATTAATGCAATAGAAAAGTTTTGCAGACAATGGTCGATCCTTCATGATTGTTAAATCAAACTTGTCAACTAGAGAAAAAATAAAATGCTATATCAATAGAGACTCCAACTATGCATTGGTAGCGTTTTGTATGGAGAAGAAAAATTATTTAAAAATCGAACAGTAAAGAGAAAAAAGTCACATGGATCTGTGTACTATATTATGGCAGTAATTATATCAATTTTATTGCAATTATTCCTATCAATGATTTAGTTATGAGTTCTGTTTAGAAAATTTAAATCTTTAATGCATAATAGATTATTTTTGCTTCGTTACATTGAAGTAATCCTATCACTCTCGTTATGCTCGGTTACCAGCATAACTGTTGTAAAATTCTATTAATTCTGGGTTCTAGTTTACTCTGTGCAGAGCTGCAGGCTTAGTTATTGGCATTAAAAGCTGCAGTCAAATATTTTAACATTTAAACTTTAAAGTTTGGTTAAATTTTGTATTTGCATTCGTTGTTTGTAGTAATTTTCTGCCAGTTTTGTTTATTCTGCGTTTGAGAAGTGCACTAAACCACAAAGAGTTTTCCATTTACGCGGCGAGATGATCAAATATTATAAAATGAGCAGCTAAAAGATTGGCACAGTCGAAGTGAAATATTCTACGGATGTAAATAATAAAGTTTGCATACAGGACGAATAAATTATATTAAAATTGTTGCGTCTATGTTGGGAGTGGATATGCGGGACTTCATGACAAATAAGAATACTTGTTTTAAATTTAAACTAATTTAATATTTTCTATGGATATGGCATATGGAGTGTAATAACAATAGTTATTTTACAGTGCTGGTGAAGTTTCTTCGGCATTTCATATAGATTTTCCGAATTTTTGACTATTAATATATCAAGTGATAGATATAAATAATTAATTTTCCAAATAGTAGCATAATATATTAAGTACTTAATTTTATTTAACTTGGATCTGAATTTCATGTTATTTATGTAATTATATTGTCCTCTATTGGAAATTGAGATATAAGATTATTTATGATCAGAGTTGTAACTATTTTAAGTGAAACTGCTTTGAAATCTATGTACTTATGGTACTATGATAAATTTGAGTTTTGGGTTTGGCACAGATTCGGTATATATTGCATATACAATACTCAACGGAGTGTCGTATACATATGAATAAGGCTGCACCTGCACCTAGATGCCAAACTGAGATGGAAGGTACACGTCAAGAAAAAATTAACTTGACTTATTGGAAGGAGATCTAAAGTATCTCAGTAAAATAAACTTAAGATATACAAACAAATCTTTAAGTCAATATGGCTCTATGGCGTTCAAAATTGGGGCTGTGCAAAAAAACTTATAATAGATATGACAAAAAGGTTCCAAAACGAAGTACTTAAGGATCCAGTTAACACTCCAAGGTATTTTCGAAAGGCTGATCTACATCGTGACCTAAAAACACCGACAGTCAAGCAAAAAATACAGAAGGCTGCCAAAACACATTATCACAGACTGAATCAACACTTAAACAGCACTATTCCGGCGTTACTTTGCGATGTTTCAAATAGACGCTTCAGTCACCTCAAACCAAAGAACCTTTTGAGGCGTTTCAACTAGCATGAAGATGACTAGCTCAGATCTATTTTCTCAGGTTAGATAAGTAACATTACTTGTAATATATTAAATTAAAAGAACCTTTTGTTGGTCAGTATGACTAGTTGTTGTTAATTTAAACTTTGCACTTTGTTTTAATATAATAAAAAATAATAAACAAAAAAAAATTATTGGCCTCCAGGAACGGTAATAATGCAAAGTCTTCCTATTGCAGATACATTTGTTTTACTTTGTCATGGCGAGATTTACACACATCAATAAAAAGTATTTATAAAATGCATCACCATGAAGACAATAAGCTTACTTTCGTCTCAGAAAATTTGTTAGGAAGAAAAGGTTACATATGTAGTAAGGATGACCCCAAAACCGATCTAAGTATTTATGGAGTGGTTGCGGAATTGAACTACACTTCTACAAAAATTTAAACATTGAAATGTTACCGATAATTGCCACCCAATCTATTTTACCAAAAATAGGTGATGATTGTATTTATTGCTTTTGGCTTAAGAAAAATAATACCTTATCTTATATTGTAAGCAAACTTAAATACTTGTTAAGGCAAATGTTTGCGGTAATCATGTTATCTCTAGTTATGAAGCTGCAGTCTAGCGTCCTAAATGAACAGATTTAGTACCCACAGAGAATTTCATATTAATTTACTTGAAGTCGTTCTTATATGTAAACAAATCCTCAATGCTTTGAACAAAATTGCGAATGTGCTACTCTTCTCACAGCATGAGATAATCAATAAAGTTGTTGAAGTTTCTAGCTTTAAGATATGGTTTTTAAGTCAAGAAATCGGGAAGACTAAATGAAAGAAATTTTATATTCATTAATGACACATAATAGCCTATTGAATGAAAAATATTTGCTTTGTATGCATAAATTGCATTTTTTTCTCAAATAAGACGTTTAGTACATAAACAGTCTATATTTTGTTCTCATTTTTAGACCTAGTAATGTGGTTAAGAACAGAAATATATATAGAAATGTGTTCCTTGGAAAAAATAAACAATTTTTAATTTCGAATGCGTCTGTGTCAAGTATTTTTTATTGCAACAAAATGTCTTGATTAATTTACAACTCTTTATTGGTTGAAGTATTTAGAAATCTTAACTTAGGTATTGGCCGCATAAAAAGCTTAAATAAATCTAATTTTTTTATTAAATCTTATGTTAGTGAAAAACGTAGCATCTCTTTTAATATATGTAATTTAACATTCACTAACACTACCAGCTACTATTATTCCTTTTTCATATTCACTTTTCTGTGGTTCCTTGCTAACTTCTATTTCGTTACTTTAATATATCCTTATATGCACTTTAATACTCACATCTGCCACAATGTATGAAAAATAAAATTAAAAAGAGGCGGAAAGGCCCACGCCAACCCATAAACAGTACTCATTTAGGTCTATTTTATGAACGGGGTTTTTTGACAGTAATAGTTTATGTTATGTTTTCATACCAAAACATATGTACCATCAACAAATTTTGAGGCTTAAGTTAAGCTTTGCCCGCGGAATTTTATGTAACAGGAAAACTTGAGATGCCAAGAGTTTGCCGTTAACAAAAGTATAAAATTATATAATAATAGAATTCATTTTTGTTTTAAGTTTCTTTAAAAAACTTTACTGAAGTTTACGAAGCTTTGAAATAAATCACTTAATATCTTTCCATATATGTTCATAAATGATTTCAAATGGTATATGTGTAAAGCCAAAAAATTTTATTTGCAAAATTTTATTGGAACTAAATTTGAGTACAATTTTAATTATATATTTTTCTTGGCTTTTAAAGTAAGCCTTAAAAAAGACACTAGTACATATATATAATATATATACCCTCTTATACTATATATTTCAAATAACCTAAATTAAACGGTACTTTGTTCTGTTGGTTCTTTTAAACAACATTAATATTCTTTTCAGTGATTGATGTTCTAGTCCGGAGCTGACTTCTTAACTGAATATGCAACCACGTCAACGATATAATGTTCTTCCTTACAAAAAACTCAGCTAAGACTGTTGGCAGGTTATCTCTCGGGGCGCCATGTGTTGCCTTACCAACTCAACAAGATTGTTCAATTTGAGCAAGCAAAATATCGGAGATACATGAAGCAAATAAAAACTATAGTCACATTCTTGGTAATTGTTTCATTTTTAACTGGGCTAGAAGAAAAATGAATAAATTGGTCCTACCATGTAGGTAGCTAAGTTGCAGTGGCGGTCTTGCTTCAAAAAAGCCCACTTAAGCTCAAATAATGACCCATTGTGGTACCAGAGGAATAGCATTGGTATGTATGTAGATTGAAACCCGTATATAACTAACGCCAACGTGGTCCTATCACGTCTCATGTTGGCAAATAAAGAGACATTATTAACTTCATCTGAACTACTATTTGGTTAAGTTTAAAAGCAAGCACTGAAAGGTTTACTATAGCTGTATTGTACTGCTTCGATGGGATCTTAAGATGTTGTGTATCTCTATGCTGCTCTTTTCTAACCTTCGCCAATGCCATAGTTTACCTCAGCTCTCGAAGTTTATTATTGTTTGCAGAGTTATTACCTTGCATTAATTTATAGTAAATTCTATGTGTTGTGATCGTATCAATGCATCATCATACTTTTGATAATATTATATGTCAAATTTGCGATTTGATAGCTTCAAAGTATTGTCATAGTTTTAATATTTCGTTCAGCTGATTGTTGCTATTTATTCATATATGCATTTCTAGTTCTAATTTTTATATATATAAAATTGAATTATTAAATTATTTTCAAATTTTGGGTGTATGGTGTCTTTACGATTTCATATGATATAGAGGGTGTCATCCATCATAAGATATTTTCACATGCAGCTGTACGAACTACATCGAACATATAGTAGTATGCATGTTAGTATGTGAATATGGTGAGAACTTGTGGAAATTGACTGACATGCATATACTTATGTAGAGCAATTATCAACATTTTTAATTCCCATTATTTTAAAATGGAATATGATCTAGCACAATATTCAACTATTAACAAATTATATGATATTGGATTGAATCTATTGCTGTAACTTAATATTCCCAAACACTTGTAGGTAACATATGTCAAATAAGATTAGATCTTTATTATGTAGAACAATTTGATTTAAAAACAAACTTTCTTTATCTACAATGATAAATCACTAGAATGTTTATTAGGGGACCTTTACTAAGAAAAAGGTGAACTATTGAATAAAAATGACTTTTTAATGGTGAAGTTTATAAAATTTATTTGTTGATTACGTCAAGTTTATTATATGTATGAGATAGTGTCCTTTAAAAACTCTAGTACTATATACTATAGTGTAGTATATTTATTAGTACTTTGGTCTATTTTTTACTAGCAACTATAAACACATTTAACTAAGTTTGTTGTGGGAATTGAATAGATAGAATTCATATGTATAGCAAAAACTCGTTCAACATCTTATTACAAAATTTCCATCTACAATTATGATTAACAGATTTTGTATAAGATCCATAATACAAGTCTTTGTGGATACATTAATGCTCATAAAATTCTGCTATACACACCGTAAAAGATACATTCGCATTTGGGTAAGAAATCGTACACCAAATATGCAAAAGGCATAAAAGAATAGTAAAGTCATTTAAGCATTTGAGGTTTTTACCTTTTCGGCTTATATGAAACACTGGCGGATATATGTGCACCGCCATTATAGCACCGGAGCAAGTAAGTATCTGAGAGTTAGTATATTTGTAGTCTGTGCGACGGTAGCTGGCAGGAATATTACAAGTATTGCGTGTTAGTCGATCCCTTTCACAGGTTGGCTCATATATTTAGGTGGAGTTTGCTTGCTTTTTACGGCTTAAATGTGCACAAAACAATTTTCTGTAAATTAAACTAATAGAGCGCGCTGCAATATTTGTTGGCTTAGTACAGGAAACACAATAAACCGAAACACCTAGATGCTGTCCTGGCGTCGTGTATCTGTAAATTGTTCTGTGTGAAGTAAAAACATAAAGTGTCATAAAAAATGCTCTACCAATGTCATCGAGTACAATGTAAAGTTATGACTTTTATGACATTTTCGGTATTTTAAAATTACTTTGCCGCTCGCTGCTCGCTGCTTTCTGCTTTCTGCTTGCATTTTGCGATTTTTGGTGTTAAGATATTCTGGTAGCTTTTATGTCGTTACAGCTCTTGTTTTTGCTGTTTTTGCTGTTTTTGTTGTGTTATGTAGTTATTATTGTATTTGTCGTTTAAGGTATTTCTGTCGTTTGTGTAAAGCTAGAAGGTAAATTATAGGTTATTTTCGTATATTGTATTAAGGTTGTACGAAGTAATTGAAAATGAGCTGTTTGCTTTGCAAAATATTGCGAATGTGTGAGCTTGGCTACGATAATATCTTTGAGATATGTGTATGAAAACAATGTTGCTGTGGTTTCATTACGTATAAGTGGAATTTGGATTCGATCTTAAAGTATGCAACCTGCCCTAATTGTTCCTAAAAATTTGGGTTCGCGATAGTCGTAAAAAGAGAGAATGAAATGAAATTTGAAAATTTGGTCTTAGAATATAAATGGGAACAATGTGGATTTAAGGTTGAAAATGTCAAACTGTTAAGGAGTGCAATTTTAATTCCACATTTTAGTTCATAAAGGATAGAGGTCAACGTAGAAGATACTGATAGGTAACTCAAATCAAAAGAAAAAGGACATGCGATAAGGTTATTAACTGTCTCTATTTCTATATAAAAAATTTGATTCAAATATGGATATGATTAATTACACATTCAATGCGTTGAAATAAATTGCCTCTAATATGCAATTATATCAGAGTTGACAGCATTCTTATCAGAATTTAACAATATAAGTATATATATGTTTAATATATGTATGTATATATAATAATGTATTTGAATTAAGATAAAAATTATGATATATTTCATTAAGTCAAAAATAAATTGCAACCACTCTGACTTCTCGTAACACACTGACATTTGCCAGAGTTGCCGCTTCTTACTAATGCTTAGTATTGCCGTATTGCCGTGCTTGTGTTAGGTAATTTCTTAACTGATTCTTTATTATATTATCTATCCTGCGTTGTTATGTTTATACTGTCACTAGTTTTTCATTATCAATATAAAAATAAATATAAAATAAAGCACCGGGCTATATGGTTAACCGATATATTTAAACACAAGGTTGCTCCGAACTAATTTACTGACAACTGCTATATATTTCTTCTTACTGCATATTAAGAAGGATTATGTTTTCATAATATTTTATAAAATTCGTAGGATAAAATAATTTTAAGACATTCTTAGTAGCCAACCCGGATTTGGGTATTACACTAAGTTATCCAGGATAATTTTATATTTCTCCAGTATAAAATACCGATCAAGTTTTGGTTTAGCTTTATAAAGGAACTTAATTCTGTATTCAATAGTTTTAAAATATTATTTCTGATGTAAACTCTTTCTTATGTTAATTCAAGTCACTATTTAAACACAGTATTTTTTATGTAATAAAAGTTTCAATATTTTTTCATACCTATACAAAAAAAAACTATCACTACTCTTTATTACTTCCACATGAATTTAATATAATAATAAACTAATAAATTTTTATATATACTTATATATAGCTTGAGACTTTTGAGTCCGATGAATCCAATGAAAAAGTAATATAATAGAAGTCTAAGCGCTAAACCGATAGTAGTTTATTTTCCCCGGGCAGTGGATAACTGCAGTGAATAACCGCAAAAGCATTCAAGTTGCGGCATAGCATACTTTTTGCTGCTAACATCTGCAATGAATGTCATATTAAGTATTAATTTAGGCCATGGATATAATTCCTTTTCATTTTGAAATCAAAAATTAACAATACCATATGTAGCTCCCTGTAGAAAGCAACTTCTTATTGGCTTTTCGGATATATGCAGGATTGTTGATTGGATGGTATGTTGATACGATCGTTGTGGCATGTAGTTATGTTATGACGAACTTGTTTTTGAGCAATCTACACCGTTACGGTAAGATGTTTCCTTAGAATCTATAGCAAGCAAGTAGTCCCACATACGAGTATAAATTCTCCCAAATCTTTTTATTTTAGCTTTCCCAGAAACACCGCGTTGACACTGACAGTTTCGTAAACAATGTTAGCTATTTTCTGGTATTATTTATGTATTTCTGTGAGTGGCCAAAAGTACTGTTTCCAATCCTTACAGCTAGGATCAAACCATGTTTTCGTTTATGTTATTAATGTCCAAGACCAATATCAGAAAAGGGGGATCTGGAATTGGATGTAATGTGATTTATAATATAGATTAAGACATACTGCTGACCGTCCATAGATTTAAGTAGTTGTAATAACAATTAATAACCTAACTACGTTTAGGTCGTTGAAAGAAATTTTTGAGTTAACATATAATAATGTGAACATTATTTTTAGAGTTATTGAAATGCGACATTAGATCTGAATATAAATATTTTTTGTATTAAGTCATTTTAATTCTTGAGCCATTGAATTTAAATAGACATTTATTGACTTTTTCATTTTATAGCAGTATTGAGCTGCAAATTATATTTGTCGCTTCATTTAAATTTACAATATTTTCTTAACATCACAGTTACACAACATGACAATAGACAAAAGATATGTCTTCTGTTATGCTATTGAAGCAATGCTGCCAGACTTTTTGCTGCCTGTCGCATGTATTTTCATAATTAAAAATTGCTTTTCATGTTATCATTTTTTCGTTTCATTGCGGATTTACTCAGAAATTAATGCAATTATTTTTAACTGTTAAATTGATCTTTTCGCTCGAGTTAATGATGCATTCACTTTAATTTTATTTATTTTTTTTAATAAAATTTTTTTTTATTAAAATTGTATTGATTATATTGCGATTGTTTGAGAGGAATTCGTAGTAACTCACACTTGCAATGCAAATTTGTTGATTATATATGAAAAATGCTCGTATTTACAGCAGACAATGGAAAAAAATATTTCTCATTACATTGTCATATAAAGTCGTTAAAGTTATTGGCTATGGAGCGGCAATTAAGGTTCATTTTAATGAGGATTAAAATTTTTAAAAAATTAATAATTAAAAATTGATTTAATCTTACTTCTCCTGACGAAAAATGCGTAGTTCTCTAGTAGAGCATAACAGTCGAAATTGCTGCTAGTTAAATATATATTGCAGATGTGGGTAGAAGACCTGGTATGCCAGCGAAAACATGTAGAAGAACGGTCAAAAGTGAGCTAGCGGAAGCACGTTATATATGGAACGACATCTATAGAGAAACGCAAAGTTGAATCAGATTTAGAAGCATTACTGTGGCCCTATGCTCTACTGGGAGAAGTTGACAATAGTAGTATTTATTTCTAGAATTTCATCGCTGCAGTGGTTTTGTGGAATATCTGGAAAATAACGACTATCACTTCAATTTTGACGTGTTGCAAGAAATCATACTTTAATTCCCTGTTTTTTGCTATGGTTTATTGACTTGTTTGTAAAAAAATGATATTTTGAAGAAACACGATTTTTTTTTCTGTAGACCATCTTTTTCTTCATGAAGATTTGCGCCCAACTGGTCTATATGATCTTAGTAATAATCTGAGTTTTTTTTGTTAATTTTTACTAATTTAGAGACAACCTCGCTTTGGTTACGGAAAACCGGGCTCACATCACTCCCTGAACTTTTGCGTTAACTTATAGTGATGGACTTGAGTCTTATAAAACAAGTGATGAAATGTGACTCTTTCAAAAGTATTAGTTTTATAAATATCTCTATTAAGAATTGTCAGCTCCATTTTCATGGCGCTAAAAGTTTCGGTGCACTTTTTTCGTGATCGCGTCAACTTTCTTCAGTTAAGCTCTCATAATCTCATAATCTCTCATTGCAATTTAGATGAATGATAAAGCCTTTTTTCATGTTTTATCACTCAAGTAGCTTGATTTGTAAAATTTGATTGTAATCTACTAATTTCAAAACACGATTTTTGAGTAATTTTTTTAACCTTAGCCTGTTTGAATTTAAACGTCCATAACTGTGCACTGAGCTTTAAGTATTAAATATCGTAAAACCAATAACAGTGACTCGTATACTTCCCGAGCACTTTACAGTACAGTACAGAATTTCAGCATTTAGCAATGAGTGTTCAATGGCAATAACAATAAATAGGCTAATTCGGCAAAACAACATCAACTCAAGCATTTATCATAGCAATTGCCATGAATTTACAAGCTCCCAGCAGATTAACAGAACTACAATTGAACAATGGAAAGAACGAATGGACAGAGCATATATGAGCACAGCATTTAGCATTGAATGTTGCCTTTCGTATATTTACAAGGATACAAACGATCCACTGTGCGAAATTAACTATAACAACTGCAATGCACACGCAAACGTATTGCGTTCAAATATGTAAATGTAGGACTAAATAGCGTGACATATAATTGCACAGCAATAGTCGTAAATTTCGGACAGGAGGGGATTTGTGTGCAAATGGACAATAAAATGGGCTTATTGAGTGCTTATACTTACAAAAGGGCATAAGATAACTTGCTTAAAATCGTGTAAATATTAGAGGGTAAATGGATTAGAATGGAACCATTTGAAGTTCACAAATGGAGTTTCAATATCAATATGTCTTGAATGTAGTTTCAAAGTATTGAATATATTATGACGAATCTAAAAAAATAACTACTAAATAATATATTATACTTAAAACTATAAAGTTGTGATATAATTCTATTATCAACAAAAGCTATTAAAGAAAAATTATACTTGCCAGAAGTGAGTTATGGTTTTTATTCGAACTAGATTAGATGTTAGTTGGTACTTGCTTTAATTTTCTTTAAAATTAACTCTTCAAAGTATGCATTTACCTATCTTATATTATAAGTCTTTAAATTTACTTTATATTGTTTCGTGTTTATTTTTAACTAATCATATTCTAATCATATTTAAATACAATATTTGTGATGATAGACAAAAACATCTATTTCCAAGTCTAAAAAGACCTGCTTAAATCCACTACTGCCTTATGTTATCCACACTTATTTGCAAATATGCTCAGCACGAATGCGTGTATTAGTACTGATTAGAGAAACAAATTGCAACAATAACAAATCAACTCAACAATTTTAAACTAAAAGCCAAATTCTAGTTAATTTATATGCTCATATGAGGACACCAAAAAACAAATAATAATGAAAACTTGGCATATAAAAATCTGCTGGGAATTTCTGAAATAAAAGCGGCTAAAATATTACCGCATCGAGCGTGAAATGGAAGATTTGCCTGTTACCCAATTGATTTGACATATTTGGGTCATGGCAAGTAGCGATGAGGATAAGATGGCGCCTGCCAAAATACTTTTTTATTGCCTCAACAATTTTTAATGAGATTACCTAAACAAATTTATGAGCACAAAATTGGCTGCAAAATTGTTTGAAAATTTGTTTAATGCTCCCAAAGGTAACATGTAAGGTGCACTTAATACCGCTTTGACGGAACCTCCTAGAAGTATGAGTGAAAATGATCCAATTTGTAATTTTTTACTTAGGAGTATTAAAATAAAAGAAAATGATATAAGACATAATAATTATCATAATATAACCACCTCTCATCCCTTAATGAAATGCAACAAATGTTGGAAATCAGTTCTGAATCCAGAAATAATAAAAGTGAATATTAACCAAGATATGTTAATTGAAGTCAAAAACAAAATTTATCTAAAGACACTGTCAGAAAATACTCAATATCCGAAAAATGATTCATGCAAATTGCTTATGCCATACAACAGATTGTAGGTCATTAAGGGCCGACTTCAGAGTGGTACCTGAAGTTTCAAAACAAACTTAAGTATGCATTACGATAACGAAAATGATTACTTAAATCAATACTGAGACTTAGGTTATGATTTTGAAATCACCCCAATATATCTTTTCCTTTCCTTAAACGCGATAATTATCTCATGCAAGATATATATACGAATGCTTTAGTTCGTTGATAGCTTCAGTTCTATTTGATATATTGAATTTTTTTATTGAGAAAAAGAAGTATACAACAATGATAATAAATAATAAGGTAAGCTTAGTTTAAGCTTAAGTCTGGGTATCCTGTTTAAAAAGCCAGTTTTTTAACCAATGGGTCAACATGGGCATAGAGTTTTTCTGCGCACTTTTGTCTTAACGATTTCTGATTTCTGCACTTAAAGTAATTTTTTCGGATCCTCTCATTTCTGACGCACTAGGTTTCTACTGTAATTACATTTAATATTTTATAGAAGTTATTTATTATACTTTTAAGAGTAAGTTGTTTGCAAAATCTTAATGTTTAAGGCATTGCCTTATTCGTACACTTAAAAATAAGGTAGCTTAATATTATATAAAATAGCTTAAAACACGGATTGAATGATGAGAGGCCTGTGCAAGATCCTTTTTGATAACATGCAATTCGGATTTGAATTTTGTGGTTTATATGTCCTCTTGCTAAACTTTTATTTTATTTGAATAAATCTCTAAACAGGTTATCTTAACTGGTTAGGGTATTAGAACTCCATTCAATATAATTACCGATCAAAAATCTTTCTTAGAGAAGAACGTAACATGGTGACATTTTTGTTTGACGATATTCATATGCCATTGTGCTTGCCTTGAAGCTAACTAAATATTTTTATGATGACATAGAATTTTTGTGTTATATGCAAAAGTAAAAATGACATCACTAACACTTTCAGGAATTAAACATATTAAAAGGGTTGAAGAATGCTACTAGTTAAAATGTAATAATTGCTTGATTTTATGAATAAGCCAGTCTTGCCATACTCTTTCAAAAGCTTAATTAGCATCGAAACACTCTGTAAAAAAATAGTTCCTGATTTTCTTTAAGCACAAACTGTTGATTAAATAGTATTAAAAGATTTTCACTGTAAAGGGGCTGAAACTTAATAGAAAGGTAACCATTAGGGTTTATAATCTGTACATAACCCCAACCAACTTGTGGGTTAATGTACAGATCATGAATTCTATTTAATATGGAGGAGTATATTGTCTTGCTTTTAAGTTTGCAGAGTCAAATTTCATAGAATGTATGTCTAGCTTAACCCTAGCTGTTGCCTGGGATTCTAAAAAAGTTAACAAACTGAGCAGATCTTAAAGTAAACTACGAAGGACTGTATACCGCTAAAAGAATTAGGTCGCATTCGTTGTTTGTCACTTAAATTGCGGTGGTTTAAATCTCTTTAAAATGTAAATCAATGACGCAGTCTTTTAGTCATTTGTTTACTAGTATTATAAAACCTCCATGTTCTATGCAGCCCGAATCATTCCATTCATAGTGAAGTTCTCTACTTGCAATATGTATTGTGCGTCAGGTACAGTTTGATTTGGTATTGCTATGTATATGGCTTGTATGTCGAATTTAGTGTTATAAAAGTGTAGAGTTTCATTTTCTTTGAATTGACTAACAAAAATACAATTTTTTTAAATTTATAAATATACCGCTACCAGCAACTACTAATATTTACGCACAATAAAGGCAAGCCCTCCCTAAGGTTATGGAGAAGATTGACATACATATGAATATTTATTAATATTATTTTAAAAATAATATCATATAAATTGTCGTTTGGTGAAAAATAATTGGTAAGTACGTAAAAGGTTGATAGTTCAATTGGATTATTAATATAAGCTAAAGAATACTAACAGTACTTTATATATGCGTTTTCTACACGTAGATATATATATTTATATATATATATACATATACATATACTTCACTTTAAAAAACACTTTTAAATATTTATGTAGGCATATTTCAGAAATGACTTAAAATATTTGAATTTCCTTCACATTCACTAAGCTATTTTCATTAATTGAAAGGGTTTCTGACAGAAATGCTTAAAGTTATGATTAATTAAATAGGATTGCCTTTGTAATTTGTACTTTGCCAAAAATATCAATTATTCCTCTCAATGCTGCATTGTATAGTTAACGAGTATATCTCACATCTCATTTCAGCTCGTACTGAGGGCTTTTCGAATTAATATCGAAATTACAATTGTAATTAGCAATTCATTCAAAGCTTTCAACATGTACATAATTATTCGACATTAAGTGCGCAACTAATCTCTTACATTAAAATTAATTTAAATAAATTATATTAATTAATTTGGTTATCCTTTTGTTTGCTTTCCGCTGTTGTTACAAGTGGCCACCAGCTTGTAATTTGTAATATTCTGCACATTAACCAGAAACGCTAGTTTTGTCACATATTTGTAAGTATTTATGTCGCATCTCGCCTTTCAGGATTTTTCATTAAATCAAGCTTTCTTTCAGAGAATAGTGCATGCTTTTATAACTACAAAATAAAACGTGTCTTTAGACTTACTATTCATTTTAATTAGCATGGAGAGCAGTGAAGTTAGATAATTCCACTTATTTCTCTGAAAAATAAAGAATATTATTTTACGACACATATATATATATGTATTTATATAATGCATATTTGTATTATATCTCAATAAGAAATATTTGATGATTTACAAATACTATGTGACTTTAGTGCCATTAGTTGACACTTCAAACAATGTTTATTTTGATGTGTGAATATGATCTGAATTTAGCACAAACAGAAAGTGTAATTGCAGTGATAAGACTTGGATCATAATTAATATGAATTCAATAAAAAATTAATTTAATATTGATGTTATTTTTTGCAATTGTATTTTATTGTGATATAATATCAATTAATTAGAGATTTCTTTAAAATGGGGATATTTAAATTATCTGACTGAAAAACATAACATAGATAAATGTTATTAAATAAAATTTAGATATAATTCTTAACCTGACCTATATTCACAGGGCGAAGAACCTAGTTCTAGTTCCTTATACTTAGCTAACTTTAAAATTAATTTATTCGTTCAGAATAAAATAAAATAAATATGTATTTAACCAAATAACAAAAACAAAAAATAAAAATGTATGTATAAATATCTATGTATAAATATCTATGTCTTCATATGTATGTGTAAAAAGATAATTCGTACTATCGGTGCAAAAGTAACTAAAGATGTATAAAAAGGGATTAAAATGATGATCTTATCAATATTGTTATAATAAAACAAGCAGTAATAAATAATGCTTTAATACAGCACTAAAAAATATTTGTTATGTTAGTATAGAAAAATATATTGATATTGTTGTTCCAATAATTGATTAATTCATTATGATAGTAAATTTATAATTATAAGTTAATTAATTATAGTAACAATCAAAAAATGTGATTGTTTTTCACTTAATTAAAAAAAGGAACAATATTAATATTCGTTAAAATTTGGAAGGACTTACTCATAACTCATTACTCTCACTCTAGCTAATAATTGTGTAAATATCAATTTCCTGAGCTCATTGGTTGATGATTAATATTTGCCAAAGATTAAAATAGATACGACATTAATGCAGACAAGGATCTTACTGTAAATCCTAAAAAACTGATATCCTTTCAAGTTGATTGATATTAAATTAATATCAAACACATTAAACCCATTTAATTTTATGCATTGAAATAAACAAAATCAAAGTTCTAGCACACAGCACCATAAATAACGAACAAATTTAGTGATAAATAAAAATAGTTACAAATAAATATAACTAGTTAAATAGTTATAAATAAAAAATGTACTAGTCAACTGCACTAAAAACAAAAATCAGAAAACATTTGTTAAACTTTTATGCTCTCATCTTTAATAATATAAATAAGTTACACAGAAGAAGTGGGACTATTACGTGGGTATTTTGTTAATCCATGAAATTTTTTTGAAATTTTTGAGACAGAAATTAAGTAATAATACCAAAAGAACGAATTAAGTGCTTTGAAATAGTTTCTATAACTTTGGTAAATAAAATATTAGTTATTAAATTAAATTTTCTTTGAAATATTATTATTTATCAATATCATCAATATCAATACATATTTAATTTAAAATTAAAATAAATTCATTTGCTCATCAACACATATGTAGATATAGTTACGACCCATTTTGACAAATTCCTGTTTGTGATCATCAAATAAATTCAATTACTTCTTAGTTAAACATCATCACTCACATCCTCATTTATCACAATGAAATCTGTTTAGTTTCAAAGTTTAACTACAAAATATCTAAAAATTTACAATTTACTCATTTTACTTGTCAAAAATGAATTAGAATTCTTTGTAGCAATTGTCATTAAGAAATATCAAAATAATTCATTAGGGTCTTAGGTATCAAAAATTTTAAATATTTAAATTAAATTTCATTAAATGAAACCAATTCCTTTGTGAATTCACACGAAAGTAATTCCATTAAGCCAGCATGATGTATGATATTGCGGAAGAACTCAAAATACATTTCATTAAAAACGAGAAAGTGTTGAGATACTTACCACAACTTGACACTGCATTAGACCCACATAGGGAGCAATAGAGGTCAATTGTTTGCAGGTGGCCTCTCACAATGGCAAACACTTAGCATATGTAAGACATATTTCACAGCATTCCTGGCCGTAATAAAAGGAACATTTTAATAAATCCAAAATGGCACACAAAGAATCTTGATTTGAATAATTCAAATGTGCAAAAGCCAAATAACATAATTAAAAACAAGTTAAAATTGAATATGTGAATGAAATGCAAAAATATTACACATTAGTATTTTGTAGAAAATTTACTAAAATTTTTCTTTTTTATTGTTAAAATTTATATATAAAAATCATCTCAAAATATAAATTATAGTATTTATTTTAATATTATTACATATTTACTGTATCATGGAAATATTAAATTCTTTTCGATTTTCGCTAGATTGATTCTATATTTTTATTTCTTAGTGTCTTTATTCTATGAACTTTAGCAATAAATTCATTATTTTCATTTAGATATATACATAAACATATATTTTATTATTTAAACATAAATAAGAGCAAAAATTGCTTGGGTAAATTTTTAAACAAACATAAATTCTAAACTTTTATCTAAGTAAACAAATAAACATTACTGAACTTTCGCTTACACTTTCCACTTTCACTTGGCTTTTATTTTAATTGAAAACTGCGTACACCTTTTTGCCAACGAATGTCTGAAAACTGTCAAGCATTGAGACAAAAAAGGGAAAATTCTACCATTTCGACAGCAAAGGAAAAATTTACAAAATTTCAGAAAATTTCAGAAAATTTTCTTTTCTTATTTATTCAAAATATCCTTCATCCTTTTATTTTCACTTTTTATTTCGGCAAGTTGCCACATAAAAGTGCTGCCTGCCAGCGCAGACAACTTTTCAATCAGACGTCAAATGCTCACTCAACTCCTATTGAGTGCTCCATGCTCGATGCTCGATGCTCTAAAGTTAAAGGCAACGCAGTGTCGTAGCTTTAATGGTAACCGCAAAATATTGCAAAATTTCTTGTCACAGTTTATTTGAAATATTTTATATTTTAACAAACATTTCATAAACATTTTACAACGCCGAAACCAACAACAATGCTGCCACGTTGTTATAAACATAAATTTCATTCCTCTTTAAGTGTGCTGCTGCAGGTTGCCACATATTTCCATACCATTTCCATACCATACCCAAGATATGTTATAATATCTGTAAATTCTTATTGGTGTCACAAGTGTGTATACGAGGATATACTTTAGTAAATACATATTTATGTACTATGAATATAGATATACATATATATCTATATATCTATATACATATATACTTCAAAATTTTATTACGTGCAGAAAGTTTAGGTTTGTGTAGACCTAAATTCGAAACTGAGGCACACATTTAATTAAATATTTTATTAGTGTTAAATTATTGATAAATAAATTGTTAAGTCATAAATATTTTATTAAAAGTTCAAATATGAATTTATGCAATATTGAAATATTTAAATATTCATAATTGTATTTGGTTTTTTGATACAAATTATTTCTTCTGTAACATATACAACAAAGCAATCAAAATCAATAATCTTCTCTTGACTAAATGAACAAAGGAAAGTGGAAAGTGGGAAGAGTTCCCAGAAAATATGTTGCAAAAAGTGAAATATTAATTAGGGAAAATCAATTATTAATTAAGAGTTACACGAAGGATATATGAAGTCCTGTCTTGAGGGTCACACAAAGCAACAAAGAAAAATTTGCACAATTATTCTTAAAAATACAGGTAGATAAAGATAAAGATAGATAAATAGATAGATAAATAAAGATTGAAGATAAAGTCACTATTCTATAGAAAAGAGAATACAAAGCTTTCAATGGATTTTAATTAATAGTTAAAAGTCTCAGTTGGTGCTATCATCGATCGTAGCCTGGACTTAGTAGAACTTTGCCATCTTATCTTTAATTTATGAACTACTTAATAACTTTAATATCGACTGCTATAGTTTCTGTGAAGGTTTCTATAATTTTGTAAATTCCCTACCTGGTACTATATCTATAAAATGATACTGACTTAAAGTTGCAATAGAATATATTTTATGAAGTTTATTTGGTGTGAAGATATAGTTCGTGTTAGTATGAATGTTACTCATTAGTTGTTTTCTTTAAACAAAAGTTGTCTAAAAAGTGTTTATTAATTGAAATAATTAATTTAAAGATATTATCTTTACTGACAAAACACAGTTTTCTATGTTATTTATTACTGAGTTTTTATTGAGTAAATAAATTGTTTAATCTTTTAACCTATTGTTAACTTTAGTTTTACTTAAACCCAATTTGAATTTTTTTAAATAAACCGTTTTATTTTAATTATTATATCTTAATCTTTACTTATCATAATTTTCAAATCTGAAGACGGTGTTGAAAATTTTAATTATTATTTAATTTGCTGTATTATATATTTATTGTACTGTAAATTGCTGTCACTGCTGATACCTAACACTTTCGTAGAAACAATTCATATTTTTTAATAAAAATAATATTAAAAATATTACTCATACGCAATGTGTACCGCTCATAAAATAATATATATTGGCATATATTGTCCTAACCAATGATACTTACGCTGATGGTGATTACAAAAATTAGAAGTAAAATTGCTGGCATCTAACTTTTTTAAAGAAAAAATTATTTGTTTTATTAATAATATTACTCATACGCAACGAAGGGCGCTAATATTGGCATACAGATCCTAACCAATGATACTTACGCTGAAAATAATTAATAATATTTGAAATGAGTACTTGATGGTAATTACTAAAATTAGAAGTAGAAAAAATAAGTATTCATGTATTTGATTACTATAATTATTATTATTATTATAATAATTATTATTTGTTAACTAGCAGTAACAATATGAGTAATTAAAATTGTATTAAACTCTTAAATTAGAAATAGACAATATAAAAAAATATTTACTTATTTCGCTTCATTTATATGTATTATTTATTTCTCTATAACTATTTTATTTATTGTATATTACTAATGTGGCTCAATATCGCTTATCCAATAGTTATTTAACTTTTAGAGAGTCAAGCGATGGCATGTGTGTTTAGAAATTCACTGTATTCATTAAACATATAACATTATTCTACAAAGTGCCGAATATCAATTTTTATGTACCGATTCTAGGTAGTGCACAATATATTTCATAAGGAAGTGTTACTTTAAGAATTTTCGATTGGGTAACAAAATTTAACAGTTCGAGAATAAATTTAACAGACCAGTTGGTTTTACCAACTAAAACGCCATTTCAGTTCAAATCACAAATTGATCTTGAATACCCAATTTTATACCCAAATCACACATCTTTCATTAAGCTACGTTTCGCTTTCTCAATAAACATAGCTCGTTATTTTTTAAATATTTTATCTAATAATACTTAAACTTGTTATATGTCATATATTAAGGGTTCATTTTTGATCGCAACTGTTGTCTAATATTTAAGAAATTAGCTTTTTTGAGCTAAATGGTTAAGTTCAAAAGTTTTATTTTTAGGCAGTTTCATAAGATTATATTCTGCTTTCTGCTTCATCTTTAATTATCTTTAGATTTAATGTCAATAGTTATTAGGTCATTACTGTCACTGCTAATAATGTCCCAAGTTAAGAACATGGAGTTGTGTATGTATATGATTATGCCTCCAAGGAGATCTTTATGTATCTCCACATAAAGATATACAGATTCCTGTGATCATATTCTATCCTACTGCTTTGTTATAATGTTTTCTGATTATTTCTGTGGTTTCTTGCTTAAACTATGAATCTGAAAACAGTGTGTTTTTAACTTTGATTTAAATCCTTAAACTATGAATGTCCTTGCTGTGACTCCATACTACTTGCTATTATTTTCGTTTCTGTTTCTATTTTGTGGAATAAGTTTTGTGCAACATTGTGCTACTATTAAACTTCGTACATTTATGAGATTCATGACGCAATTTAATTCTTTTTTTATGTTTTCTTGGCTACATATGTGCATAGGCATTAATTTTTCATATGCATATGTGTCTGTTTTAATAGGTGAAAGTGTGAAAAAACTTTTAATCTCTTTCAAAGAGATTATCAACAGCATAAAAAACACAAAACAGTTGAAAATTACTCTAACATATGCAAAGTTTTTATTATCATACAGCAGGAGTTGTTCTCACAGACTTAATTTCATTTGGTCGCATTTAAACAGAAACTGAAGGAAATTCTCAAAATAGCAAGTGTTTTTTTTCTGATATATTTTTATGTTTGAATATAATAGTTTCTAAGTGTTAATTTTAAAATAAATATATATTATTAAATGCTTTACTTAAATGCTTTTTTTAGGCCCCATGCTACACTGGGAGATAACGGAACAAAGAAGAAGAAAAAGAAATGCTTTACTTATTATTATTAAAAATATCTTATCACCTTTCTCTTAAATTTTATTCTTCTATATGTTCGGTAAGCAAATAGGTTTGTTAGGTAACACAATGTAAGGCGAAAATTAAAGGAAATTAATATTTTAGAATTACATTTGCTTTTGAACATTCTGACTCTCAAATTGTTTGCAATTATATTGTTAGGATAATTAAATCAAATCAAATTAAATCAAATCACAATTTGAATATTCTATTTATATACTGTTGTATTTAATTCCTTTAGATAGTACACTGATAAAAAATTATGTTCTTCTTATATTCTTCTTATTAGTTCTTCTTATTTTTATGGAAGCAATAACAAACCTTATTCTAACTTCTGACTATTAACGATTACGCAGATTCGATTCAGATTGAATATATAAAATGTATAGATTGATCACAAAATGTATTTACGATTTGTGCACAGTTTTAGTATTTCAAGAGATGTTTAATTACTAAACGTTTTATGTCTACTACAACGATGTGTTTAAAATATTTATAAATACATCCTTTTAAAACAATATATGGAATAATATAGAATAATCTAGAATAATATTTTCACAGTATTTGTTAATATATTTTCTGTGTTGTATCGCCAAAGGTCCTTTTTCTTTTTGTTTTCATACTAATTGACCCCATATTCATATACTCAGATCATATTTTGACCAGAAGAGTGACCAGATTACACTGCATCTGTCAATCATTTATAAGATGCTCATACGTCAACAGGATGGCTCATCTTCAACATATATATAATATCAATAATCGAAATTTTTTTTTCAGGGTAGCAAAAAAATACTCACAACTTACGAAAGTAAATATGTGAAACAATAACAACGGTCTTAAAATCTTCAGAGTTAGGTTTTACTCATAAAAAATTTTAACTCTTAAGTAACAGAGCGGTCAAATTCCAAAATCAATCTATTGTGAATGTTCACTGGAAAGATATTGTAAAACTCTAGTTATGTGCTAACATCAAATGAGCGTTTCATTACAAATAAATTCAAATACATAAATAAATAAATTAATTTAAATATATTAGTTACCAGTGCCCATCTAATATTTATCTTGTTTTCTTTTATTTAAGTAATTTAATAATTAGTGTACAATTTTTATATTTCAAATTGTAGATAACATAACAAAAACATATGTCAAAAACAAGCATTTAAAACATTTTAAAAGTGATGCCATCTTGTCTCAATCCGACTAAACGCTATTTTCTACAACTCTGAAAGAAAAAATTGCGGGTAATATTATATATGCAAAATATAATATCAATTAATATATAATATGTATATATTTATAAATATATATATAACAATATCATATAAAAATATATAAATTGTATATTTTTATACACGACTCAAAAGGAGTATTTTTATCAAGAGATCAAGTGCGATTAAGAGAACACATGTCCGTTTATTTAGAAGCAATTAACTATTACTTACCAATTAAAATATTTAACATAACGAAATTGTTAATTTCCTTATAAACATTTAAAATTTTTTCTTTAATAAACTTGCGATACATTTCCATATATCAATACGAATATATACTGTATTCTGTATTCTATTGCAAACTAATGGTCTAACAAACTCATTACTTAAATAGGAATAAATCCTTAATAGTTTTACTTGATAACGATTCTCGTTCGTTGACTTGTGCCAAATTTGGCTTTCTCGCATATTGCCACATACACAAATATGCTTTTAATAACAGTTTTATCAGTAGTCATAACCATGCGGTCGAGCTATAACCAAGCAGGAATCCACAGCTCAGCTCATGTTGCAACATAATTAAATTTCCCTGCTCAAACTGCTAAATTCGTTGGTTTCCTATGGTGGATTTGAAATAATTTTCTTCTTAGAAATGTATTCCAGCTTCAATATTGCATTAAGTGATACTTAGACCGAAGCGTACACTCCCCAATACTTGAAATCTGCTATATGCGTACAGTATCTCACATTCAACTCGTGTGGAACGCAATAATTATCAGTATACATTATGGATAAAATGCTGGCAAAATTTGATGTTGCATTGCATTGGTTTTTGTTGCTTTTCATTGACGTTGCAATGCAATTGCTTACTGCAATTGCCATTGCCATTGCTACTGGTACTGGTACTACTGTTGCTGCTGCTGTTGCTGATGTTGATGCTCGGGCTGTTGTTGCTTTGTGCAGTGGCAATTATTTCACCATTGCCACATTATGTGGGCAAACACTATGCTTTACATAAGGTTCAAATATGCCTGTTTTTGAAGTTTATCATTAAGGCTATTCTTGAGCGGAGTTGATTTATAAATAGAGTTTGTGTGCTACAAAAGAGTGTTTAAGGTCCAGTGGTGTAGCAGAGTAGGATTAAGGTCTGTTTAAATGAAGCGACAACAAACCCTTATACAAATATTGAACTCCCTCGCACACCCAACAACCTCCCTGAAGCTTATAAAGCTTTAATTGAATTATTTCAAAATATATATTATAAAAATCAGTTGAAACCGGAATATAAGATGACTTGCTTATATTTTTAACTGGAAAGATGTGCAAATTTAAATACAAGCAATACGAGAATATCTGAGTACGAATTCAAAAATAAAATAAATTTAAAATATAATAAAAAGTTTTGAATTTTAATTATTTAAATTATTTTATATATTGTGATAGTTTCATATATTGTAGTGATATATTATTTAATTTTTAATGGTGTTTGTCAGCTTGAAATTATTTCTGTGCATGTTTTTGTATAACATTATTGTTAAACATTCTGAAGTAGAAATGACTTGTTAAGAATTATCAAGACAAACCTGAATATCTATATATATTTTAGTCATTATTTTAATAATTGTTTATTTATAAATAAATGATTATTAAAATAAGAATGGAATTTATCAAGTTGGTCAGGCATGATAATAACTGTTTGCAAACATGCAATTATAAGTTTGTATTAAATATTTACCCTCTCCGGTCAATATTTACTTCTTAAGGTGCTAAACAACAGTTTACTTGAATAAAAACGTTCCTTGGTGGGTGAATAAAGATCAGAAGAAGGCTAAAATGACTCTTAACAAGATTCATCGAGTAGCCTATTTAAGCGTAGTGGGAGCAATGAAAAAATGCCCTACAGAAGCCCTAGCAATGCTTACTGGTCTCACGCCAGTGCTGTACAAATGTTTCTTTATCTACGTAATATTAAAGAGGGAAATCTAACAGGACCCGCTAAGATTCTGGATAAGATAAAGAGAAAATTAGCTTTCTCCAGGGAATTCGAAGTGGTCATCAGCGACCGATCAACTTGGAGAAACAATGAAATTAATTATTGTATACTGATGGGTCCAATTATTGTATACTGATGGGTCCAAAATGAAAGATGGCAGAACTTCTTACAGGACACTGTAGACTTAATTACCACATGAAGATTAAAGGTGCGGTAGAAAGTGATTCCTAACGACTCTGTCATGAGGAGAAGGAAACATTAGAACATGTTCTATGCAACTGCCCAGCGGCAGTTATTATTATTATTATTATTATTATTATTATTATTATTATTATTATTATTATTACTTAATAATAATAATGTATTAAAAAAATTTGTAATATTTAAAGCAATATGCATTAGTCGTAGATGTTAACCCTATCTAACCTAACTTTAACCCATTACAACTGTTTTTCTCAAAAGGAATAACTTTTATTTCTCGATCATGTTAAGTTGTCGACATTGCCGTTTGCAATATTTAATAGTTTTATTTTAAAAAGAGTATATGTCTTTTGGTTAATAAAAAAACTCAAATACTAGGAAGGCTAATTAGAAAATTACTGCATAAACTGTATATGTCAAAGGCAGTCTAAGAATTTTCTTCTTAGACTCGCATAAAAGTTCTTATCGGGTTTTTAATGATTAAGATACCATTTTACTGAAGTTGGCCTTAATGTAATGTTTACACCTGAATGTCAGAAAAATTGTATATCCATTTTTGGACTGATTTGTTATTTTGGAAAAGAAGTTGAATGCTTCCAGATCGTCTGAGGTGCTGACGTTAATTAAGAGCCTAATGCTCAGTTGAAGAAATTTGTGGTTAGCACAAAATAGAGACTAAGCGGCTATTTATAGTATTTTCCACTTAATAATTATTTTCTTTATATAAGCTAACTTTAGTAATATCTGTTTTTGAGGGTAGAGTAAGAACAATATGACTTTAAAATCAGTTTGGTACCGCAATGTATATGATCTGTGAGAGATTGAAGTTATGAATTAATTACTTTAGTAAATGATCTTAAGAGTATTTTATTTTCTCGTCAACGTTAATTGAGATTAATATTTATATTTTTTGATTTGATTGATTGATATATTTATTGACATTAATTTTTTGTTATTTTTATTAAAAATATATATTTTAAACTATTCTTAAATATCGTAGTAATTTTTAGTAATTATAAACTAACTATCCGTAACTTTTTGGAATAGTATTTAAAACAATATAAAAAAATTGTAGATATACTTTTTTTGAGAACGAATTTAAAAGTATTATATTATATTAGATTAATTAAAAACATTATACAAAAAAGCATTATTATGTATAAGTAACGTGACTTTAAACTCGTTTGATGCTACTTGTGCACCCCTTTATTTAAATATTTCTAAATGTCTTACGTCTCTGAATATGCTCTGGAAGTATGGAAGTACAAAAAATTAAACGAGTATCTGCATTGTTCCGCCATAATTGCAATCGAACTCTTAACTAATATTCGATTAATTATCATTTTGAATATCTCACAAAGAATACCAAGCTAAACCTGAATACTGAGTAGTGTATTCCATGACTTTAAAATAAGCTTTTGAATTACTTGCTTTTCAAAATTACTTTACTAAGTACCAAAAGCAACAATAGAAAATCATTTATAATAATTTTATTGTGCACAAATTCTGGAACAAAATTAATTAGGTAAATCAATATTGAAATATATTAAATCTTAGAATTTTTCGAATATTCATGTTTACTGAAATATGTTGTAGGCGATATTTGCTAAACAAATTTTTTATTAGTTTCATTCAGTTATTTATATAAAATTTGTCTGTCGAGAAATACTATTTACTTTTAGCTGGTACAATTTTTAGTGTCGCCTAAGATATTGAACTTATCTAAAAAGGAAGATTAATTCAACTTAAATTATGCGAGAAATAAAAATAGGTGACATATAACCTATTTACACTTGCTTCATATACAAATATTAATTAAAATGAACCGTAGGTTGTTTCTATCTCTATTCATTCTGACCTTAGTGAAAACAAGGTGATAAATATTTCCATTCGAAATACTTAAGTGTAGTTGCATTCTTGGTAAAGTTGTTTATCTAAACAGAGCATTTGCTCTGTTTTTATTAAAAATGGTATACAGACTAAACTCATGTTGCCGGAACCGTGAGTTAGGCAAGCGATAAAAGGGCTTAGCTATCCGCGGAGCACCCTTAGGTGACTGACCCCACTAATTACTTGACATGGCAACTTCAAGTATCACCTCAAAAAGATAAGTGTTGCTGAGGAAGATACTTGCAGACTATCCCTAGAAGAAACGGAGACAGCGGTGCATATATTGCGCCAATGTCCAGCACTGGCAAGTAGGTGGAAGACTGTCTTGGGACACTATTGGGTTGGTGATGTTTTGGCAGGCAACCTCAAGCTAAAAGAGCTGCTTGCATTAACAAGAGATGTAGTTATGAGAACGGATGCCATCCCAGCTTTAACTCAATAACGACATCCGAGAATAGAAGGATGAGAAAGGAACTAAGTAGTTTCGTGGTCTATTTCGGATAATCCTTCACTTCAGTGGGGCCACTTGTTTGACGGTGCGCTGTTCCAACGTCCCACCATATATATATTAAAAATAGGTTTCGAAAATGAAGTCAGATTTTTGGCAAGCTTTGATGTGCATTCTTATACTAGGACCTTTTACGTTAAACTACAATAGTTTCATGTGCATTCTGTGCATTCATGTGCATTATGTGCATTCTTTTTGGTGTTAATTATCTGAAATTTTTATGAATTCAACACGTAATGTGTTATCAAATATTTTAAATCTAAAAATGGGGTGATGAATACAAAAACTATAAAAAAAATAGAGCTAGGAAATAAGTTGAATATATAAAAGTATGCCTTGATATGAGAAGAAGAATTTCATAAAAAGAATATTGTATAAAATTATAATTTTAGAGAAAAAATAAAAAAGAAAAATATGTATCAGAAATCAAACATAAAGAAGCTTTTATTTCATACCAATATATTATACATATATTATATAGAATCGTAAGTAGCAAAGTTTATATCGAAATTTAAACGACGTATATGTGGACGGCAACTTGACCATTAATAACAGGGAGAGAGATGGTTGTTTATAATTTTACTCTAACCTTGCGTTCTTAAGTACCAAAAAAACTTATATTCTTAAGTTTTCAAGTATTTATTTCCTTCTTGTTATTTTTTGAAAAGTATTAAAATAATATAAAAAAGGATTAATAAACTAAATTTAACAACTGTACTTCTTTAATTTATTTCTCAAATTTGGAAAGATGTAAAATTTATTTAAATATTATGAATCGAATATTCTGATAAACTTTAAAAATTTGACTTTAAAATGCAAATATATCCTTTATAAATATATTTTATGCATACTTTTATGCAATCAACATAATTTTATACGAACTATAAATGCAGTAGGTATCAATATATTTTTATCTACATGTACCTCTTCAGTACAGTATTTGGAGCGTTTATTATACACAAACGACAGACTGCATTATACGAGAATTGCTTGTTTAATTATATACTTGCATGCAATATTATTCATGCATACCGTAAAGTACTGAGCTGTTCTAAACAAACTTAATTGAAAAAGTTTAAATAGAAAAATTTATACGAAATTGAAAATGAATTCAGAATAAATGCTTTATTATTAAGCAATAAATTGTCTATCTGCAAATAATACAAAAATATTATTATTTATAGTTTGTCTTATACAAAGCAACTGCAATAAAGTAAGCTTAACTAGTTTCATCTCCCATAAATCATCTTTTGTCAGATACGTAGCTTCTTAGCCTCTAGTAACTTTGTATGAATTCAATGCATTCTATAAGTAATAATACGATTAAGTTTTACTTTGACATATTAAAGCTTTTTATTGTAGTAAATAAATTAAATAACAGATTTAATTTGATAGTTCAAAGTATTTGCAATTTTTTTCTAAATAGTTTGTAAAGTATTTCTTTGTCGTTATTAAGGATTTAAAATCTTGAACTCTTAATAATAATTTCTATAAATTCTTTTAAATATTTTTTTTTTGAAATATCCTCTGCACTACAAAGGCGCTTAATATGATTTCATCATTTAAGTATAGATTATTAATTAATCATAGATTAACTATTTTTAATATTGCGGGTAGATAAGCTTTAATTTATAGCTCTCTGATAAATTAGTTAAATGTACATGAAAATAAATGTACAAATATCGTATATAAAGCTTGATGTAAACATTAAATACGAGGGCGGTTTAATAAGTTAGTGACTTTTTAAATAAAACAAATTTTTTTCTGCATATAAACATTTTATTTTTCTACATAATCACCTTTTAGCTCGATACATTTAGTCCAGCGTTTTTCTAATTTTCTTATTTCCTTCAAGTAATAGGTTTTCTCAAAGCTCTCAAAATACGCGTTTGCTTCGGTAATGACTTCTTCATTCGAATCAAATCTCTTACCTCCCAGCCATTTCTTTAGCTTTGGTAACAGAAAATAGTCGCAGGGGGATAAATCTGGAGAATATGCTGGATGGGGTAGCAGTTCGTATCCCCATTCGTGGATTTTGGTCAGTAATGCTTAATCAGCACACGAAATTCACTTTTTTCCATTTTCGTAAAAATTCACGAAGTTGTCTGCTTTGAACGGCTATTAAACACCAACTGAACGACATAGTTTGCTCAAAATTAAAAAGTTGCCCACTGGTAGATTACAGCTGACGGTAGCACTGTTACATTTGGAGTAAGTGCGCGGGAAATTGAAAAAGTCACTGACTTATCAAACCGCCCTCATATCTTTGTTTATAAGGACTTTTATCTTTTATGAAGCTGATTTGTCAGCCCTGTTTCAGTGATGTATTATGAGGTTTTGCTGTCGTGAAGATAACGAGAATAAAAAAATCAAAACATAAAATTAAGAACTCTAAATTAGAATATTTCTGTGTAAAAATAGAGAATCTATTGTTTTTATCTGCGAAAACTGATTTCAGAGATATCAGATTGTCTTCGTATAAATTTATAGAATATATAGTTTTACTACAGAAGCTGTATATAGATGTATGCATACATACAAACATATATCTATTTTTGATGATTAATAATGTTTTTTAAATACATCGTTGTTCATAAGAATATATCCCACATTTTGCTTTGATTTGCCAATTCATTTAATATTGAAAAGCCATTTAAAGTTGACATGTTTGTATATGTTTTAGCTATAGAAAAATTGAATATCACATAGTGACTTTGGTTTCTTTATGAAACCAAAATTAAAGGCATTCGAAATCGCTAACGAAATGATAAATGTGTTGGGTGAATATGCCTACTTCAAAAACGTGGCTTGTGGTTAAGCTAAATCGATCGAAACAGTTAGCTAATGAGTAGTGTGATCTCGATTTAAGTCCAGAAATCGGCTAGGAAGGTTTCAACATCCGAAAAATTAGCTACATCACTAATAAAAATTAAGTGCGAATTGACATCTAAACACATCGACTGTTGAACGATCCGTATTGTAATATGACAAATCTTTGATTAAACGTAAGTTGTCGTGGATGATAGTTCTGTTTGTCATATGTCACTGACATATGTACATGTCACTTACATTGTTTTATAATTAAATATAATAACATTGCAAAAAAAAATATTTTAAAGTTAAACTGAACAACTTGTATACATACTATTTTATATACCTTAAGTTTTTAAAACAAATTATGTACTAAGAATTTACTTAAAACTTCTGTTTAACTGTAAGATAGGTACTGTAAGATAGATAGGAAATCACAAAGAATTGTTATTCATGTTGGTATATTAGAAATTCACATACTTAAAAATATCAGTTATTAATAATCGCATTAATATTTTATTAAAGTCCTTCAATCAATAGATATTTGATCACACCAAAAAGGTTCTAACGAGTTAAAGCGACAAGATCTTTAGTCAAATAAATTCATGATATACTGACCTTATAGGTTATAAAGACATCTACTAAGTGAAGCGAAATTGTGGCTTTCCAATATGTATTTATTGAATTTACAAGATATTGCTCTTTATTAAAGTTTTGGTTAATTGTGAATATTAAAAATTAATAATAATAATAAATTGTTTAAAACTCAAAACAAAAAATATGTAAAAAAATAAAAACTTTTATTTTAATATTAATTCTTTTGTTGTCATATTAAGTCATATAAATAATTACAAAAATATAAAATTTCAGATATTAAGTCTGATTAAGTTATAACGTAAATTAATTTTTAGAGATTTGCATAATTAGTCCGAGAAGTATCTTCCAGTGACGAATAAATGTGTTCATTTAAGATTGTCAACACTTGGCGCCAATGTATGCAGTCAAGTTCTTCATAGAAAAAATTGTGTTTCTGCTCCCCGTTCCTACATTGTATTGTACAAGTATTAAGCAGAAGACTTAATCTTTACAAGTTTCTTGAGGTAACCCGATAACTCCTTGTAGACTGCCAACCCCGAACTCCAGCCAGAGCTCTACTTTGCCGATTTATCATTTCAACATGAATTTCGCTGGCTTTTATTAAAAATAAATTCTACACTTTTCAGTGCAACTTTTGGGATGGTTATCTTCGTAATGTCTACAAGTAACTCATAGAGGTTCATTGCATAGGCACTCGTAGGCAGGAGTGCGGACAGACATCCGTCTCATAGCATATTTGGCGAATTTTTCATTTTCATCACATTCGTTTTGCTTTATTTTGTCTTGTTTCGCAGACAAATGAGTTGTAATTTGTTGCGACGTAAATTTGAATGAAAACGCTTTGATTGCCACTTGAGACATTTTCGCTAATATCCGGTGTAGATTACAATAAATACGAAGGAACGCTACTCAACTACAATGTTCCTTTCTTTCCTATTTTGGCTCTTACTTTTTGGCTAAATTTTAGTGATGGTTTCTTCCCTGTTTTTGTCAGCACTCCAATAGTAGCAGTTGTTTTGATTTAAAACATTGATAATGACTTTCCTTTATTTTGATTTAATTGATTTAAAACAAATTTTATTCATTAATGCAAATATATTAAATTAATAATGAGTTTGAAAAATTATTAGCTATGATTAAAGGCAGCGAACAATATATGTGACATACTTTTGGATGTAAGGGAAAATCAAATAAGCACTATATATTCTGATTATCACAACATATATATCATCCTGCATCACCTTGTTGAAACCACACATCGTCCAAGTCGAAATCTTCTTATCCTCACTAAAAATCCTCAAATGTCATTCTATTTTTCAGAAAAATATCTCGAATTATAATAGCAAACATCCAGCTTACCTATTTACGAAGTCATTTAACTAGACATTTGTTTTTTGGCTAAAAGAGATTTTTTAATGAAATTGGAAATCTGTTTCAAATTGTTTATATAAAAAAAGTCTATATAATTTTTTCACAATATTTGGTTAAACTTTTTGGATCAATTCAATTTTCTATGCCATGGATAAAAATATTTATTTTTATACTAAGTCATGTCATACGAAAGTCCTAGTTCTTGAGTGCGACTTCTTAATTCACACTTTGGTTCAGATAGTATCGATATTTCCATCACTATATTTACGTTTTTGACGAGATGCATTCTTAACACCACAAAGTACTATTTGAATCAGGTTTTTCAATTACAATACGATTAGTCAATTTGTGGGTCAATTACGTTTACTACATCCGTTTACGTAATGCAGGAAAAGTAGCTCTAATACATTCATTAATTTAGAATTATATTTAATTAACGTCATGATCCATGACAAAAACTCCTAATTAAATAGAAATGGTTTTTTTCTTCTTTCCGCACAACTAACGCTAGAATTGGACCCCATATATTACAGAATGCACAGAAATTTCCTCATTTTATTTTGTAATTTAATATGGCATAATTCCAAAAATAATTTAATAATTGAAGTTGGTCTAGATACTTTTTGTATATTTTATTTGCATAAGTATTGGTTTTCTAACTGGAAATGCACCGGTTAACTATGTTAGCACCTTTAAATGCTACGAGTAATGGACACCGGGACCTACAGATTATGAGGTATATAGAATTTCACTTTCTCCCAAAAATTACAACGATCATTATTTCGAGATGTTTGTGTAAAAAAAATCACTGATTATCGGTTAAACATTTCTTTAAGATTTTTTACTATGGAACTCTAAAAAGAACCTGCTCTGTTTGAAAATGTGTAATACAATAATTTGGTTCAAATTTAAAGAAGAGCCAGTCACAGAAAAAAAACTGGTGCTAAAATGTAGCATACATGTGATGTGATACAGTCATTCTTGATACGAAAAATTTCATGTGCTAACGAACATGTAGAAAACACAACCATTACGGTTAGATTGAGTGTGTTTCCTTGTAGAAAGTGGATTATTAAATCTAAATAATATGTTAAATAATATATTTTATATATGGTTTGTTACTATAATGTGTATATTTTTCCTTCGCGACTGAATTATTGTGTAATAATAGTAAATATTTCGTAGGGCAAATTAAAAGTCTTGCTGATTTACTTGAAGTTGTTTTTCTAAAATTTGATCTCATCATTTCTTCCTCAAATGCAAAACAGCAAGTCCTGTAACAGCTGCTGTCACTGTTCTCTTTTATTCAACAAAAATTCTTCTATTGCCGACATTGCCTCGGATGGTATCTTACACATTTGAAGCAAGAAAAAAGGATTTCTTGCTATTACTCATTTTCTCGGAAATGCAAAGTAGCTGGCAAATTACAGTGATTTATTGGCTGTGAAAATAAAATGGGAACTCATACTCCACAACATACATCCTAACAATATTCTCACTCTAACGTTTGCTGATGTGAAAACTCAACTGCTCATGCTTCATATTTGGTTTGAATTAAGTTTTAAGGAAAAAATGCAGTATGCTTTAAGGCTGAGCAGCTGATTTTTTGCTTTACCATTCGAAAGTTGAGATTTTTGTCTATGATTAGTCGAAATGATAATAAATTTGTTTGTAACGCGTGAGTTACTTAAATATTGAGGCAATATTTTCTGAGGCAGTTTAAATATTTTTTTAAAGGCTTTTGGTTGTTGATTGCCTGTAATGAGCAGTGAAAGTACATGATGACAGTAATGAGATTAATACTTCTATCTGAATATAACATAAGTATTACTAGTATTCGATATGATTCTTCTATTCTTATAGAACAACACTTATATCACGTTCTCATATCATTTCGTAAGGCTACATTTTTCAATTAAATTACTAATTATATCGAACATTTTATATAAAAAATTTTTTTATGGAAATTGGTAACAAATACTTTTAAAATTTTGGATGAACCTTCAACTCCATCAGACAATACTAGTTCGCCAGATAAAATATATTAATTTTCGGTTATGCTTCATGTATTGATGTTTAAATCTTGTGTTTAATAAAATTATAAAAGCATTAAGTAAATTGTATGAATAGGTCATTTAAATTTTCGATTGCACACCTAACAGTATGGAAAGCTGAATTTATACCTGGTCGTATTATAGTTTTTGAAGAAAAGCGGTCACAACTAAAAAAACATTCAAGAAATCCCCAATATTATGTTGGATTATACAAAAAATAAATGTGTGAGATATCATGGATGACAAACATATGAACATGTGTCGAATATTTTATATGAATATTTGACTATGAAAAAGCTTTCAGAAAGATCGGTGTAGCTTTTACTCACAATTGACCAAAAACGACAACGACTTCGTCATTTAAAACATTATGTG
>NC_051847.1:116824922-116832588 GCF_002237135.1 Teleopsis dalmanni
TTAACTGTAAGATAGGTACTGTAAGATAGATAGGAAATCACAAAGGATTGTTATTCATGTTGGTATATTAGAAATTCAAATACTTAAAAATATCAGTTATTAATAATCGCATTAATATTTTATTAAAGACCTTCAATCAATAGATATTTGATCATACTAAAAAGGTTCTAAAGAGTCAAAGCGACAAGATCTTTAGTCAAATAAATTCATGATTTACTGAGGTTATAGGTTATAAAGGCATCTACTAAGTGAAGCGAAATTGTGGCTTTCCAATATGTTTTTATTGAATTTACAAGATTATACTCTTTATCAAAGTTTTGGTTAATTGTGAATAATAAAAATTAATAATAATAATAAATTGCTTAAAAATCAAAACCAAAATTATGTAAAAAAAATAAAAACTTTTATTTTAAATTTAATTCTTTTGTTGTCATATTAAGTCATATAAATAATTACAAAAATATAAAATTTCAGATATTAAGTCTGATTAAGTTATAACGTAAATTAATTTTTAGAGATTTGCATAATTAGTCCGAGAAGTATCTTCCAGTGACGAACTAATAAATGTGTTCATTTAAGATTGTCAACACTTGGCGCCAATGTATGCAGTCAAGTTCTTCATAGAAAAAATTGTGTTTCTGCTCCCCATTACTACATTGTATTGTACTAGTATTAAGCAGAAGACTTAATCTTTATAAGTTTCTTGAGGTAACCCGATAACTCCTTGTAGACTGTCAACCCCGAACTCCAGCCAGAGCTCTACTTTGCCGATTTATCATTTCAACATGAATTTCGCTGGCTTTTATTAAAAATAAATTCTACACTTTTCAGTGCAACTTTTGGGATGGTTATCTTCGTAATGTCTACAAGTAACTCATAGAGGTTCATTGCATAGGCACTCGTAGGCAGGAGTACGGACAGACATCCGACTCATAGCATATTTGGCGAATTTTTCATTTTCATCACATTCGTTTTGCTTTATTTTGTCTTGTTTCGCAGACAAATGAGTTGTAATTTGTTGCGACGTAAATTTGAATGAAAACGCTTTGATTGCCACTTGAGACATTTTCGCTAATATCCGGTGTAGATTACAATAAATACGAAGGAACGCTACTCAACTACAATGTTCCTTTCTTTCCTATTTTGGTTCTTACTTTTTGGCTAAATTTTAGTGATGGTTTCTTCCCTGTTTTTGTCAGCACTCCAATAGTAGCAGTTGTTTTGGTTTAAAACATTGGTAATGAATTACCTTTATTTTGATTTAATTGATTTAAAACAAATTTTATTCGTTAATGCGAATATATTAAATTAATAACGCGTTTGAAGAATTATTAGCTATGATTAAAGGCAGCGAACAATATATGTGACATACTTTTGGATGTAAGGGAAAATCAAATAAGCACTATATATTCTGATTATCACAACATATATATCATCCTGTACCACCTTGTTAAAACAACACATCGTCCAAGTCGAAATCTTCTTAAAAATCACTAAATTCACTAAAAATCCTCAAATGTCATTCTATTTTTCAGAAAAATATCTCGAATTATAATAGCAAATCACAAAATATAACAAATTATTTACTTTTCTATTTTATTTTTAAATATTATGTTTCTAAATATATCCAGCTTACCTATTTACGAAGTCATTTAACTAGACATTTGTTTTTTGGCTAAAAGAGATTTTTTTAATGAAATTGGAAATCTATTTCAAATTGTTTATATAAAAAAAGTCGATATAATTTTTTCACAATATTTGGTTCAACTTTTTGGATCAATTCAATTTTCTATGCCATGGCTAAAAATATTTATTTTTATACTAAGTCATGTCATACGAAAGTCCTAGTTCTTGAGTGCAACTTCTTAATTCACACTTTGGTTCAGATAGTATCGATATTTCCATCACTATATTTACGTTTTTGACGAGATGCATTCTTAACACCATAAAGTACTATTTGAATCAGGTTTTTCAATTACAATACGATTAGTCAATTTGTGGGTCAATTACGTTTACTACATCCGTTTACGTAATGCAGGAAAAGTAGCTCTAATACATTCATTAATTTAGAATTATATTTAATTAACGTCATGCTCCATGAAAAAAACTCCTAATCAAATAGAAATGGTTTTATTCTTCTTTTCGCACAACTAACGCTAGAATTGGACCCCATATATTACAGAATGCACAGAATGCAAATAAATTTCCTCATTTTATTTTGTAATTTAATATGGCATAATTCCAAAAATAATTTAATAATTGAAGTTGGTCTAGATACTTTTTGTATATTTTATTTGCATAAGTATTGGTTTTCTAACTGGAAATGCACCGGTTAACTATGTTAGCACCTTTAAATGCTACGAGTAATGGACACCGGGACCTACAGATTATGAGGTATATAGAATTTCACTTTCTCCCAAAAATTACAACGATCATTATTTCGAGATCTTTGTGTAAAAAAAATCACTGATTATCGGTTAAACATTTCTTTAAGATTTTTTACTATGGAAAAAAAGATTTTTACTATGTTTGAAAATGTGTAATAATTTGGTTCAAATTTAAAGAAGAACCAGCCACAGAAAAAAAACTGGTGCTAAAATGTGGCACACATGTGATGTGATACAGTCATTCTTGATACGATAAATTTCATGTGATAACGAATGTGTAGAAAACAACCGTTACGGTTAGGTTGAGTGTGTTTCCTTGTATAAAGTGGACTATTAAATCTAAATAATATGTTATATTATATATATTATATATAGTTTGTTACTACAATGTGTATATTTTTCCTTCGCGACTGAATTATTGTTTAATAATAGTAAATATTTCGTAGGGCAAATTAAAAGTCTTGTTGATTTACTTGAAGTTGTTTTTCTAAAATTTGATCTCATCATTTCTTCCTCAAATGCAAAACAGCAAGTCCTGTAACAGCTGCTGTCACTGTTCTCTTTTATTCAACAAAAATTCTTCTATTGCCGACATTGCCTCGGATGGTATCTTACACATTTGAAGCAAGAAAAAAGGATTTCTTGCTATTACTCATTTTCTCGGAAATGCAAAGTAGCTGGCAAATTACAGTGATTTATTGGCTGTGAAAATAAAATGGGAACTCATACTCCACAACATACATCCTAACAATATTCTCACTCTAACGTTTGCTGATGTGAAAATTCAACTGCTCATGCTTCATATTTGGTTTGAATTAAGTTTTAAGGAAAAAATGCAGTATGCTTTAAGGCTGAGCAGCTGATTTTTTGCTTTACCATTCGAAAGTTGAGATTTTTGTCTATGATTAGTCGAAATGATAATAAATTTGTTTGTAACGCGTGAGTTACTTAAATATTGAGGCAATATTTCTGAGGCAGTTTAAATATTTTTTTAGAGGCTTTTGGTTGTTGATTGCCTGTAATGAGCAGTGAAAGTACATGATGACAGTAATGAGATTAATACTTCTATTTGAATATAACATAAATATTACTAGTATTCGATATGATTCTTCTATTCTTATAGAACAACACTTATATCACGTTCTCATATCATTTCGTAAGGTTACATTTTTCAATTAAATTACTAATTATATCGACTTTATTAACATTTTATGTAAAAAATTTTTTTAAGGAAATTGGTAACAAATACTTTTTAAAGTTTGGATGAACCTTCAACTCCATCAGACAATACTAAATGTCAGTCGTTAATGATAAGTTCTCCAGATAAAATATATTAATTTTCGGTTATGCTTCGTGTATTGATGTTTAAATCTTGTGTTTAATAAAATTATAAAAGCATTAAGTAAATTGTATGAATAGGTCATTTAAATTTTCGAAGAAAAGCGTGCGGGTCGTCCAAAAGAGGTCACAACTAAAAAAACATTCAAGAAATCTCCAATATTGTGTTGGATTATACAAAAAATAAATGTGTGAGATATCATGGATGACAAACATATGAACATGTGTCGAATATTTTATATGAATATTTGACTATGAAAAAGCTTTCAGAAAGTTCGGTGCAGCTTTTACTCAGAATTGACCAAAAACGACAACGACTTCGTCATTTAAAACATTGTGTGAGCGTCGAGTAGTGACACCTGAGGGCAAATAACAGAGCCAGCCAGAGAATGGGAAGAGTCCGGTGGTAGTGCTCCAAAGCGACGACAGATTTAACTATCTATTGGAAAAGTTTTGGCTTCTGTGTTTTCGGATTCATATGGAATTATTTTCATAGATTTTTAGAAAAAAAGAGAAACATCAGATTACTATTGCATATTATTGGATCGATTGAATGAAATCAAGAAAAAACGACCACATTTGTCGAAGAAAAAAATTGTTGTTAATAATTAAAATTGTTAAATAGATTGTCATAAACTTCCTCAGAGAGCAATTTGAAGGTGTGGTAATATTTGCTAATCTGCTTTATTTTTCTATTCTCTGTATAAAATTTGCTTAGATTATATCATTCCTTTGAAGTTTTTGAAGTAAATACATATGTATCTATATTTTTCTTCGATATTTATTTGTGTTAAAATCTTTATTTTGGGATAGAATTTTTTTTTATTGATAGGATTTTTACTTACATAAGTATATATATATATTTTTATAGTTTATTAAAATAAATCCATTGCCTACATTACATTACATTCACAAAAATTTAATAAATCCTCTCATTCGTGTTTTTGTTAAGTCCTTCGTGTATTTAATCCTTTCCGTTGATCTCCATAAATGCGCTTACTTCCGTTCTCGTCTTGCACTATTAATGCGCCATTAATTAATTTAATCTTTATAGGAGTAAATATTTGATGAGTTCTTTGATGGGATACACACACAACACTTAAGTTGCAAAAGCTTTGTTGGATGCAGCGAATTTTGCCGCACTCTCAAAGCAACTTAATACAACTCAAGTTGAGCATCATCAATAATTCAATTTTGCTAAAAGAACGTGTTTTTTTCTACGTTTTCGGTTTGAAGTTCAGTGCAGTTCGCAGCATTCCTGTAGGAATTATTGCACAAATACGACAGTACAAGCGGGTTTTTAGAATTTTTATTATTACGATTACTCCGGCTTTCGAAAATGTACTTGCTTCCGGTACCCGCCCACTACATTCAAAGACGGCTATGCTTCATGCACTTTAACAATGAATTCTTTAGTGGATTTCTTGCTACTTTTCATGCAGTTTTATAATGATTTTTTTCTGTGAGTATCTTATGTTTGTTGTTTTTTCGGATTTTTTAGTGTTTCTTTGGTTATTTTATTTTATTTTATTTTATTTTTTTATTTTTATATAAAACACACACTATAAAATTCTCAAGTGCATACTCTGCATTGTTTTTTTCACTCCACTTCGCATTTTGACGTTTTGATGACAGCAGCATTTGTTCAATTTGGAGTAATATTCCACACAGGCACACACATACATAAACTTGCATCTGGGTAGGAGAGTATATATTTCTAGAGATATAAGTTGCACTACAAACCATGACCAACAAACATACTTGCACATTGACAAATCCTTTTTATTCGTTTTTAAATGATTTTTTTCTTATTTTTATACTTACGCATACTGAGCTACTTCCGTCAACGTTCTTGGCATAACTGTGGGCGGTGAAGTGGGAGGGTTGCACTTATGTTGTGCAATCTATGCACAGCTGTCTTAGCTGTACTGCTGGCACTAGCATTGTTATTTCATGTCACTGCAATTGCATACAAGATACTTTTTAATATTCAAAATGACAAGCGCTTCGGAACGCAGTGCAGTATTCCAAGCAGGAGTAGAGAATTCCTTTTGTGCGTAGAACATATGTATGAGTCCTTCCTATGAGGAACAAACCAAAACGAACATTTTTTACATAACCTTATTTTATTTAAGTTTTCAATAGTTTTATAGTTTCTAGAAATCGTTTTGCTTCAATGGTCAAAACATCAGGCTGGGATTAGTTTTTTGGAAACTCTCTTGAAGCAAGAGCTTTGTGTTTGTTTTTATAAAGGATTTCTGATTATAGTGATTAGGTACTTTTATTTCAAAATGCATTAGAGAAATGCAAGATTTTTGTGTATTCAGTTTACCCAATGCATACCCAATATGTATTTCTTATGTTAGTTTGTTGTAAACATAACTTTACAGAATAATTGAAAGTCCTTTAAAAAGAAGAAGAGGAAAATTATACTTCATTTCTATAAAACTGTGTTATGTTTTAAATTCAGTTCAGAAGACATCTTTTAAGAGGCAACATTTTTATTTAGAGAGAACTGGACATTCACATAAAAAATATTTCATTTGAATCCATCTTATATTATCTTTGAACATTGCAACAAATGCCAAAAGTCTCAACAATCATGATTTGACTTGATGATATGAGATAGTGGATGGGTTCCGTTCATTATTATTACCAACATTGAACGGGTAGAACTTTTCCAAGTTAATTTGACAAGGATTCGCATGTTTTTATCGAACAGATAAAAACTATAAACATTATATCAAATGTTGTTGCCAATAAAGTTCTATTCATTTGTCATTTTGCTTGGTAAATTAATACAATCATTTAAATCAGGGCTGTTCATACCCAATAAGATCGAGGGCCAATACATATCGGTGAATAGTTTGGAGGGCCGCAGAAATAGTTATATTAATTCCTTGTTAATTTATCTTTTGCAGTTCTATCATTATCAGCATTATTAATATTAGTTGTTGCCATACGAAAAATATTTTATTTTTAATGTAATGTTAAATTATTTGTTTACAAAGATATATACTGAAGTCTTTGTCAATTAAGTAAATTAACGTGGTGTGTAATAAATTATTTAATATATTTTAATTCATTTATTTGGGATACCATAAAAATAAAATAGTAGGATGTTACTAAAATATAACACCGAAAAATTTGCATAATTGTGATAGATTAGAATCATGTTGCGAGCCACATGAGGCCTGTGGGCCGTGCTATGGACAGCTCTGAATTAAGTATACGATATTATTTTTGTGAGTTTGTAGTACATACTCGGTTTTAGTTAAGAGTCTTTAGATTTCTATTTCGGTCCAATTGTTTATTAAAGTTCAGTAAAGTCTCCTTGTCTTATTCGGAAATTGTTGTTTGATTCATTGTTGACTGAGAGTTGTTTGATTCATATGAATACCTCTTTGGCAGATTATAGGAGCATTATCAATATAAAAAAGCATATCAACTAATTAAATAAATCTATATTCTTCTACTTCATCTATTTGCTCTCTCTAAGTTGAGACATTTACTGTAGGCATATTTCTATCTATGAAACACAGACCTATAAGACTTAACATCAACAAATTGACGCCACTTCCTGTTATACTTAAGAAAGTGTTTGTTTTTTGGTGCTATATTTTCCACCATAATCGCTTTGGTATATAGCGGGGTTGCTCTATTCGGTAGGTATATGTTATCATACCTGTCGTTGGCAATACAGTTATGAAGTCAATTCTTTTGCATTCTTTATGTCAATAAACATTCTCGTGCGGTGCCATTGAAAGAAATGCTCTACATCAGGTTTTATTTATAATTCTAATGAACCATAAGCAGCAGTGGTGCCAAATCTTTTGATTGCTAAAAGATAGTGGATGGAAATATTATTTAAAGTAAAAAGATATTTTCGTCTTAATTAAAAACTTTCGAAACGATTCTGCTGTACACTTCCATGATTTTAA
>NC_051847.1:116832688-116849374 GCF_002237135.1 Teleopsis dalmanni
GCAAACATAAAATATTATCTGTCCATAATTCTAGCTTCTTTTTGCAAAAAGCTTTATTCAAACAGTATATATTTATTCAAACAGGATCATACCGCAATAATTTTAAAGAAAAGTTTTACATGACTTTGACATTTGAACGACTTTGACCCAAAATGTCCATTTTTTTTACGTGCACCGTTTGTACAGTATTCATTTAATTAGTCGGTTATTTCCAGATCATTTGTGTAAATCTAAATCTAATCTTCAGTTACTAAACATTTGATTTTATTCTGATGATCAGAAATCAATATTTGATATTGCTTCAAAACAACGTGCTTTTTCAAAAAACTCAATGTTTTTAGCATCAAAAGCGATTTTACTCTTTTCAGCTATATCTTTCAAAAAGATCTCAACTGATTTGAATCAAAACATCAATGAAGTTTCCTATTGTCAATCGCAGAGTTTGAGCATTGAATCCAGGGCTTTAATGCTTTCTACACTATTCTTAACATTAATATACCTATTTATTTTAGATATTAGCAACTAATATTGTTAATATTATTTTCCTTTGATTTGATCCTTTCTTTGTTCAAATTAGTCAAAGATTACTTTATTGGATTTATCACATTGCGATGACAAGGATTCTAATATGTATGTATATAATCTCTCCCACTCAATCTCTTTCTCTTAGTGTAGAATTAAGATAGACCTAAGAACACTATTCTGTATAAATATAAATATAATAAATTGAGTCTGTTTCAAACCGTAGAATAAGAACGGTTTTTTTATGTTGCTCGAATATATATATCAGATTCTACATACATTAAAGAACTTCGAAATATTTTCTTTACGTAATTAACATTTAAAGAAACTAAATATATCTCATTACTTTATATTTCACAAGATTTAAAAGCCAGATTATAAATAAGGCAGTATATCAAAAGAATCTATCAGTTAAAGCGAACATCGTAGTCAGCTACTGAGAAAATAAACTCAAATAAATGATTACCAATTAATTACTGGAATTATTACTGGAATATTTCCATCAACAGATATGTAATTAAATCCATTTGAATTAATGCATTTTACCAGAAAATTATTGGCATAGTCTTCTACCGCAAAATGAGTGGAGCCATTAGTTAGCTAACCTTCTGAGATGAATTTAACGTAACGGAAGACTACCGGGAACATAATTTATTTAATGAACTCAATACTCAACCTTTTAGTTAAAGGGGCTATGGAATACTATGTCTCACGTTGATAATATGACGAGGGCACCCATTTCTTCTCGCAGGTTCAATATAGCGTATTAGCTGCAATTGCCTGCAGAACATTGCATAACACAGAAAGTAGAAACTACAATAATTAGCGCTGAGTAATCCTCTAGAATACCTATCTCTTGTGAAATATGACTTCTCGAAATTATTTATAGGTGCCGTAAAACTTTTAACCTTGTGAAACCTTGCTGTCTAGCCTGTGATATCTTCAGTCAATTGGGGACTGCAAGTACTAATGATTAACTTTAATATAAAAAAACTTTTATGAATCTTAAAATTTCTCTAAATTAATCTTCTATATATTAACTGATTTTGTATATATTTAACTTATATATTTGTTACTCTATCTATTTAGCACTTTATCAGGCAGCGTTGCAGAAATTGTTGGCTGGGTAAGTCCGCCCGTGAAACCTATGCTCGTGCAGATAAATTTATGGAAAGTAAATGCCCTTAAGTGCCAATAATTACGAGAAGCACTTTTATTATATTTGTGGCGATGCTTATGACTGCATTTGTCTATAGATGGCGTATGCATGTGGGTGTACTTGGGTGTACTTGGATGTATGCATAGATCTAATATAACGTTGTTCAGACATTCTGTAGATACTTGGTTTTGGTTGCGTTCTTTGTTGCCTTTTTTCTGTCGCTTCTATTGCTGAGCTCAAGAGTAGGGCAGTGTAATGGCCTTTTTCAATTGTATGGGAAACTTTGAATGGGTACTGCGATAAAAGATATTTGCAAAATATTGATTCTGATGTTTACAGTTTCACCAAAGGGGTTTTGTGCTTTGACAAAGTAGACTTTCATTTGCATAGATACCAGCAGCCGTTCGTGTTACAGTAGCAGCTTCTGTACTGCTTGTGTGAGTTTGTGTGATTTTGTCGTTCTATCACTGAGTAGACTACTATAAATGGTTTGCGGTGACAGGTCTTACTAAGTAAAACAATACATGCAGGAAAGAGGACTTTAGCAAAAAAAAAACAAAAACCATTGCATTGAAGAGCAACAAAGGTGTCAAGTAATGGCGACATAATGCAAACGGATACTGCGTCTGCAGTTTTTACTTTGTATTGATATATATGTTTACAGCAATATATATATTTTTATATACTTTCAAATTTATGTACAATTTTTTGTACAAGTTTCACACTTTTTCCACTCCAACTGTAACACTAGAGCACTTCATTTAATTACAAATATCAAAGTTATATAAGAACAATATGATATCGCCTGCGGGATGGAAAACTAAGTTGTTTATTTTGCAGTTTATTGCACTTTGATGATTTGGCTTTGTGTGAGCTAAGTACGGTTGAGCGAAATTAAAATGTTTAAATTGTGCATTTAAACGCAAATTGTGATTGATTAAGTTCCTTTAATATTTTGGAAATAATTTTGGTCACACCTTTTCTACACTACAAGGGAATAATCCAAAATATTCGTACTTAAAAAATATAAATAAGCACAGTTAAATCATTAACAGTCATCAATCTTATTTAGAATCACAGCAGTTGGCACTTCAGTTGACGCCCCTCACAATGCGTTTGCTCTCCACACTCGATCTCCAGCAATCGACTTACTAATAATTTTCTACAAAGTATTTTCACTGAAGTTTTTTGCTTAACCGTGAAAACTTAATCGATTTTCAGGCGCTCAGCACGAAAAAATTAAACTTTCTGTCAAAATTAGGCATTTGCCATTAGCAAATGTAGCGGAAAAAAATGTTGACAACCGTCAGGCAAAAAATCTGTTCGGCACGACTTACAACATTTATTTTCTTTTACTTCATCGGTGTTTGGGGGGAAACAGCTTGTACATCTGCTATATTTCTAAGTGAGGCTGTCAGTACAAACTGCGGCTAATAAATAAATATAATTTGAATAATTGATGACTAAAATATTCTACAATTTTCAAAAGATGTAAATATATATATACATATATATATGTATACATTTCTGCTCTTTTACATGCACATATTTATTTATAAATAAGTTTATTAAACTGATTATAAGGCGAGTTTATAGGCATCAAAAATAGTTATTCGTAGTGAGGACAATTATTTGCAATTATGTGCAAATAATCTGATCTACTGTCGCAATAACTTCACCTTTAATCATTAAATATCCAGAATTTTGACTCTGCATTACTAAAGCATCTTTCTTACCAACGCAATTGTTTTTAAAAATTTTATAATATCTCATATATGTCTAATTTTCTTCCATAACAATACTACACATATTGGATCCAAGTACATTAAGCGACTTTCTTCAAACTTCGTTCTGTAATATCATTAAGTGTGTTTTATTGTACTCACATCCATTGGGAAGACCATATTGGCATTGGCTTTGGTATAAACTAAAATCAAGGCACTTTACTTTGTTCTAAATGAAACAGCTTAAAATAGCTAAACAGCCTAAAAGAAACATGAGAATACCAATTAATTATATGAACGATTTAGTTCAACTTCGATGTGACTACCAGATTAAATTGTTAGCAGTACATGTTATACCTATAAAGTAAAGTGTTATTTTCTGTCCCTGAAATAAAGTTACATATTTTATTTACTTTAACTGTTGCTTCGCTGCAGTGATTTCGTCATAAAGAATCCTTTATTGCGGACCATACCGGATGACATCATCTTGGTAGATTTCAAGAAATTTAAAAATTTGAAGTTTTTCAAAAAAGATACTACTCTATCAAGTTTGATTTCACGAGTGCATAAGCAATCATAGCTAAAAGTGTTTAACGAACATAAGATGTCATAATGTAATCCGATGTTGGTCATACATTCGCTTTAAAATATGAGCAATGCATTTATTTTAGTATATTTTATACATGAACTTTGTACTCATCTTTATATCATTCTACTATTTCCCTAGCTAATATATTTTTATTGCCATCTGTTGCTATAGGAATAAGTATCCAGTATATGTTGTCTGCAATTAAATATATAACTGCCTCGTATACCTTAAGCAATATATATTTATGGTCACCGACCTTACCGAGCTGTCATCCTTTAATATTGGAGACCTAGCCAAATTTATAGAATTGTCAGATTGGTTTTACTTTACCTAATGCAGGAGTCGTTACCTTTTTCGGTGTTGGTTGTATACTGATTTCAATCTACGTACGTCCCAATTCTATTCCTGTGATACTACAATGGGTCATTATTTGAGCTTAAGTGGGCTTTTTTTTGAAATCAAGGCTCCCACTGCAACCTACCCACCTACCTTAGTAGAGCTAGCAACATTTAATTCAACTTTAGGTTTCAGAAAAATAGTGATGGTGGACAAGCGTTTAAAAAGTTGAAGTCCAATATTAACAGTGACTAAAAACTTTTGATATCTTTCCTATATTAGTGCATATATATGTTAAATTTATAAAATAAAGTTTTTTATATAAAAATAAAAACAGTTATAATTATGTTGTGGCTAAAAAAACTTTAAATAATTTGTTAAATCCTTTCTTATAATATATTTGTCTCCAAGACCAGTTTAGGAAAACTTCCATTAGGCCTAGCCATTTTAAATTTTTTCTTGTTTATTTTCTAAAATAATCTTTGTCAATTATTTCTCCTGCCAATATTTAAACTTATTTAAAACAATCCACTTACTTCGGTTAAAAGTTCATTGATGGACGACAACAAAAAACTAATGATAAAAATTTCAATTTCATTAAAAAATATTTTATACTATGTTATAGTACACTTTAATCACTACGTAATCATTTTCGTGGTAGTCACCCAGAAACATATTAAGCATAAATTACTTAGCTCATAGTTTGTTCAGTGCTCTCTCATCCGTCATAAACTATTACATATTTACAGTTTCAACATGTTCTTTAATTTTTTCTTGACCGTGATCCAAAAATGTTTAATACACTATTTTCTTGCATTATTTTTATTAGTTATTGACCAGCCTGAGTCTCATCTATCAATAAAGGTATTATTACTACATTTGGAACTCGAGAGACATATGTATAACATACTTAAAATCAAATAGCTTACAAATAGCACACCTCATAAATGAATTCTTGTTTCCAGTTTATTTACTATCGATAGTCGTGATACTTTGTATGTTTATTGCCAAAAAAAAATCTTTTATTTTGAGAATAGCTTACGAAATATCAATTGTTAGTGGATGTGGCACTACGATCGCCAGGTCTATTGTGTCCTATGAAATAACAATGCTATTAGCTTATATAACTCAGCACACATTAAGAGAAGACAACTGATTAATCAAATGAACAAAACAGCCACAAACCTTTTCTCAACGATTGCAACACTGTCTACCTCAAACACATATCAACGATCGCAACAGTTATCACCAGTACAGCTCACACCAAGGCACCCAAATGCAATGAATCCTACGTAAAATAAATTTTCTTACAACTCAAATACATGTTCTTTATTCTTATCTCGTTCTACAAACTGATTCCATTGAAATATTTTAATAAAAAATAATAAAAGTTATTCCGTATCGCTAAACCAGAAGGCGTGATCCTTATAATACTTAATTACTTATAGTGGAATTTTAATGTATGCTATTTCTGAGGGTACTAATTCAGGTCGCCTCACACCTTTAAATTTGATAACGAATTCGACAAAACCCTTTTGAGTAGTCGCACCAAGTATTTTCTCCGCCTCCCACCCCTTGTTGAACACATTGTTCTGTAAAGACTTGTCTGAAACGGAATCTAAACAAATCTTTTTTTCGCGGCAGTTTTTTCTGGTCTCTTTAGTTGTTGTAGGGCCTTTAGTTGTAAATATCCGAAGCGTTTTTAGACGAAGCGAAACTTTTGTTGTAGTCAACTCGGTGTCATTTTGCTGACTCAAAGCACTCTTCTCAGTTTTCTTTCTTCCACCAGCTGAAGGACTAACATTAACTAATCGACCGGTCTTCTTACAAACCGAAGCTTTTGTTACAATAAACTGGGTTTTATTTCTTCGATTCGAAGCACTCTTCTCAGACTCACTAATTATTTTATCTGCCTTGACTTTTTTATCGACCTCACCTTCGGACTCGGAATCTAGACAAGTTTTTTTTTCACGACGTTTTTTTGGGTCGTCAGTTTACGCTTTCCATCAGCACCGTTCACAGCTTTTTCTGTATTCATATCATGTCACTTCTTTCGAATCTATCATTCAGCATTGCCAGAGTAGAATATTTACTTTAGGAGAAATTTGTAATGACAACTTATAACAGATTATAAGCAAAAACTAAACTTAAATTATTTTTTGCCCAGATATCAGTATATAGTATATTGTGATATACAAGGGGGTATTTCAGATCTCTGTGCATCTCGTTGCACACTCAATCACTCAAATAATCGTGAATGCATTTTATGCATATTACTAGTGCATATATTAAGAACAGCTGATTTTTGTTTCTGTACTTATTTACTTGTAAAATATAACACAGATTCGATATATATAATTTTAATGATGCCAAGAAAAAATGAAAAGTAGAATTATTTAAATACTGTGCTGGATTTTGTTGTTACAGAATTAATGGGTAATTTAGATTTGTGCATTTATATGTATAAAATAGAACTTTCTTGTACGTAAAATAAATACAAAATCAAACAATTATCAACACACCCTGAAAGTTTCGCTAAAGTATTGCCCAACAAACAGTAAGAAAAGTAGTAGCATTCACAATAGAGTCTTAAAAATCACATATGCAAGAGATAATTGGTGTTGAAAATATGGTCTTGCATATTGGCTTGGAAATCAATTGCAGAATCATAGGGGAATTGTTTTACCGAATACAGACCGCAAATAAAATAATAATCGAAAAACATTTCCATTAATGACTTTTCATGAACATATATTTGCGCTCTTTATATTTATATTTTATATTGTATTTCATATATTATTTTGCTTCCATGTGTGCCGGAAGGAACTTAGATTATTTTAACTTTTTAAGTAAAAATGTATTTTATAATTGAGATCGTCGACACAAAGTCAGATTATACACTTTAACAGTACCGTCACTGTTATAACAATTTTTAAATTTGCACAAATAAAAGTTCAAGTTTACCCAAGGAGAAAATTGAAACTAACTTTAAACACAATCAAAAAAAAATTATTTGATCCTTGAAAACAATTATTGACAACGATACCTGCGTGGATAACTTAAGTAGCCCGAAGTATAATTAAACATAATCACAATAAGATAATTCTATCCCATTTAATGGCCTTAAGTTGAACGGATCGAAGCTCACTTGTACTCACACGTTATTTAATCCTGACTCGCTTCCGCGAGACAATTTTTAATTCACCTCCGTTGCAACCACCAATCGTAAAAAATAATAGAATTAGGCTAGTCATCTATAAAAACATTATACATGACAAGAAAACATCTTTGGAATTAGAATCATATTTTAACTGAACTAGCAACCGATCCACGTTCAGAAACACTTAACATTACTGAAATTAGTAAGTAGATGCCGGCCATGCCTGTTATTATGAGACTTTACACACGCCAACTTCCCACTTAATGTTGTTAATCACTTCGTCTCACTCAACTTTGTTTTGTAAGTGGAATGTACAAGAAGTTTCTAAAATGAATCTCCAATCTCATACAATTTTCAAAAAGAGTATAATATGTATATAGTATGTATATATACTGTATATATACAGTACACACACAAACAATCACCAAGCCAATGATGTTCTGTGGATAACTACAAACCACATGACATCAATTCTGGACTATGAAACTATGAAATTAAGAACTGTAATCAAATATCGCGCTATAACTGGTTCGGAATATATATATACTTAACGATGTGGCGTCGAATAAATTATAGACCAATTGCGTGAACACTAAAAGCATTAGGATCTTATAGCGTAGATTAAGTAAAAGAAGAGCGAGGGATCTTCTTGGCCTCCAACTTTCAATGCGTTTCTAAACCAAGTGTAATGAGCTTAAACTAGATACTGAACTTCATCCAGCTTTTTCCTTATTAAACGTTGCGAGCGAACGAATGATGGCGCACTGGTAGTTTCGATGCAGTGGCCCACTGTTGTCGCGATCTCTTTTCATTGTCGCCAAGTGCTGGAATTTATATAACAACTGTATATACTTTATATCTGTCTTTCTATCATATTTACGCCTCGGTAAGACCGCCAGCCGGTCTACTAAAAATCGTAATGTCTGAGAAAATCAGATCTTACGATTGGACAGTTAACGTCTGTGACTGCAAAAGTACATAAAAACTCCTTACTTAACTCAATAGTAGCAAAAGGCTTTTATCTCCGTAAACAAGTTTTCTGCAAATATTTTTCTGCAGTATTTTTTTTTGTTGGGATCCGATGATGTTGAAATAGTGGTTAGCTGTCTGTAACTATGGGGTATGTGGCCAAATCGTAAGTGAAACACCCATCATTCTCCCATCATAACTGTTCGTCTGAAAACGTGTTCGACTGCGTATTCTTTATAAACGGCTTATACATGGCTGTTGATGGTGATTCAAGTCTAAGCGATCAAATCAGTTGAACTGCTTGCCTTGTCTGATAAAGCTGCAGTAATATGATGATATTCGCCTGCTCCGCAAATTTTATCAGTCAGTTTGTCCAACTCTGAAGTTCAACACTTCATGCCTGTAACATCGCAATAACTTGTGTTGGTAGGCGCTGGAGCCAATGGACATAGTCAGTTCATTCAACAACTTTGTAGACTTTCGGTCTCCTAGATCGATTGACCTCAGATAAAAGCCGCTGTATTTTCTTTTGTTTGCTTTCATTATTCCGCTCTATAATTTAATTTTACAAATTGGTGTATTGATCGGTCGACGAAGGATGGAGAATTGCATCAGTGACATCTGCAACCACACATGATTCGATTGTGGTAACCACAGTATTAAATTTAGTTCGATCGTTGGTAATGCTTGAGACGGAAAATTGTTCTTTAATTTGGGCGTACTAAATTTCAGAACGCTCATCCTAAAAAGGTGGCATATTTACCGTCTCTCGCTCCATGTTGACCTTCTGGGCTCCGTGTTGATATCCACGTCTTTACCTTCCACAGGCATCTCGTTGGAATTGCTAAAAGTTCGGATAATGCCACGACAAACTCATACATTATTTTGTTAATATTGATCAAACAGAATTTACTTCTTAAATACAACTATATGTGAATATACAGTAATCTGTTCTAAAATTTTGTGGGCAGAACAATCAATTAGTCTATTTGACTCGGTGGCGTGTCCTCATAAATGTCATTTAAAAATTTATATAAAGAAAAATGTGAATTAAACTTTAACTGTTGGCTGCATTGCCTGCGCCAACTGCTGAGTTAACAGAACTTTATCCTTCACATTTATGAATAAACCACAAAATGGTTTTCAAATGCCAAATGTAACCAACAATGTTCATGTATTGGAATTGCAGCCAAATTCGTTTTAAATGTTCCTAATCTGAGCGTCAGCATCTTACCAAAATTATTAAAAATAAAATTCTTTGGGAAGAAAAAACGAATATAACTGCAAATGGCAAAAACCAAATTTGTATTAGCAGGGAAAATAGGAAAATGGACACATGCCAAAAGATATGCACATACCAACAAAGTACTCGTATCTACTCCAGTGGCGATGTTCTAGTACAGTACAATGTTATTACCGTTTTAATAGAATACGTACTGAAGTCGTACGGTTGTATATTTTCACCACCCAAAAATAATACGTAACTGCACTTCGAAATAAGCTACTTTGTATTTACTGTAGTCTGAAATTATTATTACGGCAAAATATTAAATTGCAGGAAAAGTTCGAAACTCCATGAAGGGTTAGGGAAAATGCTCTAAGCTTCTATTCAATACATTATGAATTCATATTAACGTCAAATTTAGTTCATTGCTAGTTATAGTTCATGCACCCAAATATGTACAAAGCTGCATTGGAAACATTTGATTGCATCTAATGAAAGGTCAAACCAATATTGGATTTTTAGAAAAAAAAAAAAGCAAATATTTCATCGTATGTATTGGGAACGCAAACCGAAGGCACTGTTATGCGAATTTTACAAAATATCACTGAAAAGATACTAAGCAATTAAAAATGAATATTTTTCCAGTAATCTGAATTTTAAATCTGAGTATTTAATTGATACAGAACGAAACATATTTAATAATAAATTTAAAGCAAGACTTATATTACTCAAATTATTATTTGATGCATAAATATAATCTTCCTATCTTTAATTAATTTTTAAAGAAACAGAACATTTTAATTAAAATCATGGAAGTGTACAGCAGAATCGTTTCGAAAGTTTTTAATTAAGACGAAAATATCTTTTTACTTTAAATAATATTTCCATCCACTATCTTTTAGCAATCAAAAGATTTGGCACCACTGCTGCTTATGGTTCATTAGAATTATAAATAAAACCTGATGTAGAGCATTTCTTTCAATGGCACCGCACGAGAATGTTTATTGACATAAAGAATGCAAAAGAATTGACTTCATAACTGTATTGCCAACGACAGGTATGATAACATATACCTACCGAATAGAGCAACCCCGCTATATACCAAAGCGATTATGGTGGAAAATATAGCACCAAAAAACAAACACTTTCTTAAGTATAACAGGAAGTGGCGTCAATTTGTTGATGTTAAGTCTTATAGGTCTGTGTTTCATAGATAGAAATATGCCTACAGTAAATGTCTCAACTTAGAGAGAGCAAATAGATGAAGTAGAAGAATATAGATTTATTTAATTAGTTGATATGCTTTTTTATATTGATAATGCTCCTATAATCTGCCAAAGAGGTATTCATATGAATCAAACAACTCTCAGTCAACAATGAATCAAACAACAATTTCCGAATAAGACAAGGAGACTTTACTGAACTTTAATAAACAATTGGACCGAAATAGAAATCTAAAGACTCTTAACTAAAACCGAGTATGTACTACAAACTCACAAAAATAATATCGTATACTTAATTCAGAGCTGTCCATAGCACGGCCCACAGGCCTCATGTGGCTCGCAACATGATTCTAATCTATCACAATTATGCAAATTTTTCGGTGTTATATTTTAGTAACATCCTACTATTTTATTTTTATGGTATCCCAAATAAATGAATTAAAATATATTAAATAATTTATTACACACCACGTTAATTTACTTAATTGACAAAGACTTCAGTATATATCTTTGTAAACAAATAATTTAACATTACATTAAAAATAAAATATTTTTCGTATGGCAACAACTAATATTAATAATGCTGATAATGATAGAACTGCAAAAGATAAATTAACAAGGAATTAATATAACTATTTCTGCGGCCCTCCAAACTATTCACCGATATGTATTGGCCCTCGATCTTATTGGGTATGAACAGCCCTGATTTAAATGATTGTATTAATTTACCAAGCAAAATGACAAATGAATAGAACTTTATTGGCAACAACATTTGATATAATGTTTATAGTTTTTATCTGTTCGATAAAAACATGCGAATCCTTGTCAAATTAACTTGGAAAAGTTCTACCCGTTCAATGTTGGTAATAATAATGAACGGAACCCATCCACTATCTCATATCATCAAGTCAAATCATGATTGTTGAGACTTTTGGCATTTGTTGCAATGTTCAAAGATAATATAAGATGGATTCAAATGAAATATTTTTTATGTGAATGTCCAGTTCTCTCTAAATAAAAATGTTGCCTCTTAAAAGATGTCTTCTGAACTGAATTTAAAACATAACACAGTTTTATAGAAATGAAGTATAATTTTCCTCTTCTTCTTTTTAAAGGACTTTCAATTATTCTGTAAAGTTATGTTTACAACAAACTAACATAAGAAATACATATTGGGTATGCATTGGGTAAACTGAATACACAAAAATCTTGCATTTCTCTAATGCATTTTGAAATAAAAGTACCTAATCACTATAATCAGAAATCCTTTATAAAAACAAACACAAAGCTCTTGCTTCAAGAGAGTTTCCAAAAAACTAATCCCAGCCTGATGTTTTGACCATTGAAGCAAAACGATTTCTAGAAACTATAAAACTATTGAAAACTTAAATAAAATAAGGTTATGTAAAAAATGTTCGTTTTGGTTTGTTCCTCATAGGAAGGACTCATACATATGTTCTACGCACAAAAGGAATTCTCTACTCCTGCTTGGAATACTGCACTGCGTTCCGAAGCGCTTGTCATTTTGAATATTAAAAAGTATCTTGTATGCAATTGCAGTGACATGAAATAACAATGCTAGTGCCAGCAGTACAGCTAAGACAGCTGTGCATAGATTGCACAACATAAGTGCAACCCTCCCACATCAACGCCCACAGTTATGCCAAGAACGTTGACGGAAAGTAGCTCAGTATGCGTAAGTATAAAAATAAGAAAAAAATCATTTAAAAACGAATAAAAAGGATTTGTCAATGTGCAAGTATGTTTGTTGGTCATGGTTTGTAGTGCAACTTATATCTCTAGAAATATATACTCTCCTACCCAGATGCAAGTTGATGTATGTGTGTGCCTGTGTGGAATATTACTCCAAATTGAACAAATGCTGCTGTCATCAAAACGTCAAAATGCGAAGTGGAGTGAAAAAAACAATGCAGAGTATGCACTTGAGAATTTTATAGTGTGTGTTTTATATAAAAATAAAAAAATAAAATAAAATAAAATAAAATATCCAAAGAAACACTAAAAAAATCCGAAAAAACAACAAACATAAGATACTCACAGAAAAAAATCATTATAAAACTGCATGAAAAGTAGCAAGAAATCCACTAAAGAATTCATTGTTAAAGTGCATGAAGCATAGCCGTCTTTGAATGTAGTGGGCGGGTACCGGAAGCAAGTACAATTTCGAAAGCCGGAGTAATCGTAATAATAAAAATTCTAAAAACCCGCTTGTACTGTCGTATTTGTGCAATAATTCCTACAGGAATGCTGCGAACTGCACTGAACTTCAAACCGAAAACGTAGAAAAAAACACGTTCTTTTAGCAAAATTGAATTATTGATGATGCTCAACTTGAGTTGTATTAAGTTGCTTTGAGAGTGCGGCAAAATTCGCTGCATCCAACAAAGCTTTTGCAACTTAAGTGTTGTGTGTGTATCCCATCAAAGAACTCATCAAATATTTACTCCTATAAAGATTAAATTAATTAATGGCGCATTAATAGTGCAAGACGGGAACGGAAGTAAGCGCATTTATGGAGATCAACGGAAAGGATTAAATACACCAAGGACTTAACAAAAACACGAATGAGAGGATTCATTAAATTTTTGTGAATGTAATGTAATGTAGGCAATGGATTCATTTTAATAAACTATAAAAATATATATATGTATTTTAAGCAATAGTTTTTTTCTTTATTTTTAACACGTTTCAATTTCTTACTTCTCTCGTACAATGCTTAACTATAACTGACTCGTTTCATACTGTCTGTCAAAAACTATGTGTCACTTTTAATTTAGCGTTGCCACAGTTCGGCCATCCTGACCCGCAATCGTCCCGATTGAACCTTTTCGATATGAATTGCCAATCCATGGCTTAATATTTGCCGCTTCCCATACCCCCTCATAAGGTATCTGACTAACTTGGAATCCCTCTACATCCTTTACTAGATATCGGTCATTAGGTAGAACTTTAGTAATCCTATAGGGTCCTTTATATTTTGGCAAAATCTTTTTACTGGCGCCTGCCTCACTAACAAAATTTTTCACAACTACATATTCTCCTTCTTTGTATGTTTTCTGAATTCTATGACGGTCTTTAAGCGATTTATTATAGTTTTGATTTTTTACAATTTGATCTGAAGCCTCTTTTCTTACTTGCCTAAGATCTCTCAGAACGTCATCAGACCTTAACTCGTCTAAATTTTCTTTCAAATAGTCCACAACCATTCCCTTTTGTCTAATTCCAAATAATAGTTCACTCGGTGTTATTCCAGTACTTCTATGAATCGTGTTATTAAAAGCGAACTCTATATCAGGCATAATTTTATCTAACGAAGCTGTATACCCTGCGTTAGTCATTTTAGCAATCATTGGTGCTAAACTCCGATTTATTCTCTCTACTTGACCATTCTTGTGGCGAACCTGTGGCGATTTTTATATGTCGAATATTACAGCAACTAAGAAAATCTTCAAAGTCTTTTGATGTAAATGCACTCCCTCGATCGGAAATAATAATATTTGGTCTACTATACGAATTAAAATATGATTTTAAACACCCTAAAACTTCTCTTGTGCTAGTTGTTCGCGTAGCATACAATTTAACAAACTTAGAAAAAGCGTCTACTACCAAGAATACATACTTCTTTTTAGAATTTTTATTTTTAACTGAACCAAAATGATCAATGTGGACAGTTTCAAAAGGGACTAAGCCCTTTGGAATATTGTGTAAATACCCCTCGTGCTTTCCGCACTTTGCTGAAAAAGTTATACACTTTAGACAATTGGCGATATGATCTTTTATTTTTGTTCTGAGTTTCGGAAACCAATAAGATTTAAGAATAGAATCAGCAACTTTATCGCATCCGAAATGTCCCATATCATCATGATAAAGCTGTAGTATATTCCTCTCCATATTGTTTGGCACATAAAACAGTATGGTGTTTCCTTTCTTTTTATAGACCAACCCATTTCTCATTTCAAAGTAACTACTCTCTTCTTTTTCTAATTTCTTCCTTATCTCATTAATTACTTCATCTTGGTACTGACATATGGATAGATTTTGTTCAAAAGTATTTTCTTCTAACACTAGTATATTCGTGTTTCTACTAAGTGCATCTACGTGCTGCATCTTTTCTCCTTTACGGTGCTCTAAAGAGTAATCAAAATTTTCTAACTCCAGGGCCCATCTGGCTATCCTGGGATTTATTTCTTTTTTGTTTAAGGTTAACGCTAATGAATGACAATCGGTTACAATTTTAAATTTTATTCCATGTAAATATATCCTGAATCTGCGTAGACCATAAATAATAGCTAATGTTTCTAACTCGAAACTGTGATATTTTGATTCATGTTCAGTTGTTCTTTTTGAAAAATAGAAAATTGGGTGAAACTTACCATCCCCCTTTTTTTGTAACATTATAGCCCCGAAACCATGTGAACTAGCATCACAGTGTAGTTCTGTTTGGTCTCTTGGGTCGTATATCGCAAGAATAGGAGCATCAATTAATTTTTGTTTAAGAGTTTCAAAACATTCTACTTCTTTTAGTCCAAACTGAAAAACTGAGTTCTTGCGAACTAAGTCATATAATGGTTGTGCCAATAATGAAAACTGTTGAATAAATTTTCTAAAATATGAACACAATCCAAGAAAACTATGAACTGTTTTAGCGTTATGCGGCACTGGAAAATTAACAACTGATTCTATATTCTTCCCGTCAGGTTGTATCCCTTCTTTAGAAATTATATAGCCTAGATAGTTTATTTTTGATTCCATGAATCTACACTTATCTAAACGCAGCTCTAATTTATTATTTACTAGTCTGTCGAACACTTCTGTCAAAATTTGTAAATGTTCGTCAGCAGATTTCGTGGCGATCATTATATCATCTAAATATATCGCTATTTTTCCTGATCTGATCAAATCGTCAAAAACTTGGTTCACAAAACGTTGGAAAACCGAAGGTGCATTTCTTAACCCGAAAGGCATTTTTAAAAATTCAAACTGTCCTAATGGAGTTACGAAAGCAGTATATTTAATAGAATCCTCACTCATGTGCACGTGATAAAAAGCACTCTTTAAATCTAACAATGAAAATAAAGTTTTACCCGCCAGTCGATCAAGTAAATCGTCGATTAATGGTAGTGGATAGTTATCTTTCAATGTGGCTTTGTTCAAAGTTCTGAAATCTACACATAGTCGGGTATCACCTGTTTTCTTTTTAATCAGAACAATAGGAGATGCATACTCTGAATTACTAGGCCTTACAACTTTTTTTCTCATTAATTCGTCAATGATTGACTCTACTTGTTGCTTTTCGTGATATGATAGCCTACGTGGATGGTATTGGAAGGGTTTATCATCATTTAAAATTAATTTCATTTCGCACTTTATCTTAGGTTCATCTGGACGTTTGCGGTTTACATAATCTTCATACAACATATTAAATTTCTTTCTAGTAGTCAACATCACTATTATTAACACTAATCTCATGAATTGGTTCATAGTATTCAATATTCATTAAATCGTTAATAGTATTTTCATCACAATCTTTATAATTTTGATTAAAATTAATTAACTGTTCAGTTGGATCATGTTGTATTACTAATTTTAATTTAGCTTTCTTCAAAAAATCTCTTCCTAATAGAACTGGGTAACTCATAGTTTCATTAGCTACTATGAATAATTTAAGATTTATTTTTTTATTATTATTATATATTTTTAGCAAAAGTGAAACACGGTCCGATGTATTTTTAACATGTTCTTTACTTCGCTTTATTAA
>NC_051847.1:116849474-116884921 GCF_002237135.1 Teleopsis dalmanni
GATTACTGGAAAAATATTCATTTTTAATTGCTTAGTATCTTTTCAATGATATTTTGTAAAATTCGCATAACAGTGCCTTCAGTTTGCGTTCCCAATACATACGATGAAATATTTGCTTTTTTTTTGCTAAAAATCCAATATTGGTTTGACCTTTCATTAGATGCAATCAAATGTTTCCAATGCAGCTTTGTACATATTTGGGTGCATGAACTATAACTAGCACTGAACTAAATTTGACGTTAATATGAATTCATAATGTATTGAATAGAAGCTTAGAGCATTTTCCCTAACCCTTCATGGAGTTTCGAACTTTTCCTGCAATTTAATATTTTGCCGTAATAATAATTTCAGACTACAGTAAATACAAAGTAGCTTATTTCGAAGTGCAGTTACGTATTATTTTTGGGTGGTGAAAATATACAACCGTACGACTTCAGTACGTATTCTATAAAAACGGTAATAACATTGTACTGTACTAGAACATCGCCACCGGAGTAGATACGAGTAGTTTGTTGGTATGTGCATATCTTTTGGCATGTGTCCATTTTCCCATTTTCCCTGCTAATACAAATTTGGTTTTTGCCATTTGCAGTTATATTCGTTTTTTCTTCCCAAAGAATTTTATTTTTAATAATTTTGGTAAGATGCTGACGCTCAGATTAGGAACATTTAAAACGAATTTGGCTGCAATTCCAATACATGAACATTGTTGGTTACATTTGGCATTTGAAAACCATTTTGTGGTTTATTCATAAATGTGAAGGATAAAGTTCTGTTAACTCAGCAGTTGGCGCAGGCAATGCAGCCAACAGTTAAAGTTTAATTCACATTTTTCTTTATATAAATTTTTAAATGACATTTATGAGGACACGCCACCGAGTCTAATAGACTAATTGATTATTCTGTCCACAAGTTTTTTGAACAGATTATTGTATACTCACACATAGTTGTATTTCAGAAGTAAATTCTGTTTGATCAATATAAACAAAATAATGTATGAGTTTGTCGTGGCATTGTCCGAACTTTTAGCATTTGAAACCACATGAGAAGACGTGGATATCAACACGGAGCCCAGAAGGTCAACAAGGAGCGAGAGACGGTAAAGATGCCACCTTTTTAGGATGAGCGTTCTGAAATTTAGTACTCCCGAATTAAAGAACAATTTTTCGTCTCAAGCATTACTAACGATCGAACTAAATTTAATACTGTGGTTACCACAATCGAATCATGTGTGGTTGCAGATGTCACTGCTGCAGTTCGCCATCCTTCGTCGACCGATCAATACACCAATTTGTAAAATTAAATTATAGAGCGGAATAATGAAAGCAAACAAAAGAAAATACAGCGGCTTTTATCTGAGGTCAATCGTTCTAGGAGACCGCAAGTCTACAAAGTTGCTGAATGAACTGGCTATGTCCATAGGCTCCAGCGCCTACCAATACAAGTTATTGCGATGTTACAGGCATGAAGTGTTGAGCTTCAGAGTTGGACAAACTGGCTGATAGAATTTGCGGAGCAGGCGAATATTATCATATTACTGCAGCTTTATCAGACAAGGCAAGCAGTTCAACTGATTTGATCGCTTAGACTTGAATCACCATCAACAGCCAAGTATAAGCCGTTTATAAAGAATACGCAGTCGAACACGTTTTCAGATGAACAGTTATCTAGAATGATGAGTGTTTCACTTTCGATTTGGACACATACCCCATAGTTACAAGCAGCTAACCACTATTTCAACATCATCGGAGTCCCAACAAAAAGAAATACTGCAGAGAAATAATTGCAGAAAACTTGTTTACGGAGAAAAGAGCCTTTTGCTACTATTGAGTTTAGTAAGGAGTTTTTATGGACCTCTGCAGTCACAGACGTTAACTGTCCAATCGTAAGATCTGATTTTCTCAGACATAACGATTTTTAGTAGACCGGCTGGCGGTCTTACCGAGGCGTGAATATGATAGAAAGACAGATATAAAGTATATACAGTTGTTATATGAGTACCATCACTTGGCGACAATGAAAAGAGATCGCGACAACAGTGGGCCACTGCATCGAGACTACCAGTGCGCCATCATTCGTTCGCTCGCAACGTTTAATAAGGAAAAAGCTGGATGAAGTTCAGTATCTAGTTTAAGCTCATTACACTTGGTTCAGAAACGCATTGAAAGTTGGAGGCCAAGAAGATCCCTCGCTCTTCTTTTAGTTAATCTACGCTATAAGATCCTAAAGCTTTTATTGTTCACGCAATCGGTCTATAATTTATTCGACGCCACATCGTTAAGTATATTTATATTTCGAACCAGTTATAGCGCGATATTTGATTACAGTTCTTAATTTCATAGTTTCATAGTCCAGAATTGAAGTCATGTGGTTTGTAGTTACCTTCAGAACATCATTGACTTGGTGATTGTTTGTGTGTGTACTGTATATATACAGTATATATACATACGGCGACAATTTCGGTTTATTATTATCTTTTTGAAAATTGTATGAGATTGGAGAACCATTTTAGAAACTTCTTGTACATTCCACTAACAAAACAATGTTGAGTGAGACGAAGTGATTAACAACATTGAGTGGGAAGTTGGCGTGTGTGAAGTCGTATAATAACAGGCATGGCCGGCACCCACTTACTAACTTTAGTAATGTTGTGTTTCTGAACGTGGATCGGTTGCTAGTTCAGTTAAAATATGATTCTAATTCCAAAGATGTTTTCTTGTCATGTATAATGTTTTTATAGATGACTGCTCAGTAGTTAGCCTAATTCTGTTATTTTTGACGATTGGTGGTTGCAACGGAGGTGAATTAAAAGTTGTCTCGCGGAAGCGAGTCTGGATTAAATAACGTGTGAGTACAAGTGAGCTTCGATCCGTTCAACTTAAGGCCATTAAATGGGATAGAATTATCTTATTGTGATTATGTTTAATTATACTTCGGGCTACTTAAGTTATCCACGCAGGTATCGTTGTCAATAATTGTTTTCAAGGATCAAATAATTTTTTTTGATTGTGTTTAAAGTTAGTTTCAATTTTCTCCTTGGGTAAACTTGAACTTTTATTTTTGTAAATTTAAAAATTGTTATAGCAGTGACGGTACTGTTAAAGTGTATAATCTGACTTTGTGTCGAAGATCTAAATTATAAAATACATTTTTGCTTAAAAAATTAAAATAACCTAAGTTCCTTCTGGCACACGTAAAAGCAAAATAATATATGAAATGCATAAAGAGCGCAAATATATGTTCAAGAAAAGTCATTAATGGAAATGTTTTTCGATTATTATTTTATTTTCGGTCTGTATTCCTACGGTTATAAAGTTTTAAATCGGTTGAAAGGCTTAGAAATACAAACAATCAGTTAAAGAGCTTTGATAATATTTACACTTTTTCTACTTTATATATTAACAACGCTACTGTTTTTTAATATAACGAAATATGGCAATTCTGCTAAGTTAACATTGTTCGGCAATTCGTTATATAATAATAATATAACATGGTGATCCTAATATCAGAACAATGGTTAAGATAATACTATTTTAAACTTTGGTTTAATTTAAATTTGGTTTTTTACGTTAACTACAAAACATTAATAGACTTTCTTTTTACATACATAACATTACTTTACTTTATTTAACTAAAACAATATATTTATTCACGACGCTACCCATCGAACTTCCGTTATTCTTACTTCACTCGATTGTGTCATTCGCTGTCAAACATAGGTTAGATGACCACCTGTTGTTAAAAATTTTAAGGTGCCCAGTTGTGCGTTTCGGATGTAGGTTAACAGTCGGCCCTTCCTGACGTCAAGCGTCCTCGCGCTCGGAATCAGTTGCTTCTTCGTACGGCAATTGACACCATGGTTTTAGGAGATCAGACGCATAGATTGATTTATAATGTCGTTGTTTTCGATCGGATCCGGGTAGGTCTTCGATGACATAACGGTCATTATCGAGAACTTCGGTGACTACGAACGGTCCTTTATATCGACATTCAAGTTTGCGGGACGTGCCTGTGGATGCTGGTTCTCGTTCTGCTAGAACTAAATCACCTTGCTCATATTTCGTTGGTTTCCTGTGTTTATCGTCGAAACGCTTTTTCGCGTTTACCCGTTTACTATCGGTGTTATTAGCAGCAAGTAATCGTCGGCGTTGGAGTTCTTCTTGGGTGATGGGAATAGTATCGTCTTCATCTTGGAGAATTTGGATCAGCTTGTTACCTAATATGTCGCGTGGCTTGAATCCAAAAAGCAATTCGTTTGGAGATTTTCCCGTCGTTTGGCTAATCAGTGAGTTCAATGTACATTGAATGCTTCGTAGTTGCTCGTCCCAGGTTCGTTCATCTTGTGTTGATGGTTGCAGCATGGATAAAACGGTGCGATTAAATCGTTCGACTTGGCCATTGGCTCGTGGCGTACGGACTGCGTTGCGTATGTGTTTGATTTGTTGATCGTTACAGTATCTTTCGAATTCTTTTGACGTAAAGGCGGTACCACGATCACTTATTATAGTTTCAGGGATTCCAACGTAACTGGTAACTTCATTCAGAATGGCGATGACTTGTTTAGTGTTCGTACTTTTCACTGGTCTGACGATGACAAATTTTGTGAAACTGTCCACAATAATCAGGATATACTCGTTTAACTTTCGGCTTCGGGGAAAAGGTCCCAGGTGGTCAATGTGTATTGTTTTGAACGGAATAGGCTCCATTTTGTCGCAATGTAACTCACCTTCCTTTTTACCTCCTTGACGCTTAGTGAAGGCACAATCAATGCACGCTTTCACAAAAGATTTGACAGTTTCGCATTCGAGCGAACCACATAGACCGTAGTAAGTATTCAATCGTTCGGTCAACGCTTAGGTGTCCTGTTTTAACATGTGCATCATGTGTCACCTTCCATCGCAAAGCCTTTGGTATTACGAAGAGCTGTTGGTTTTTATACCGTTTGTACAGTCGTCCGTTAATTATTTTATAGTCGTTAATAACGTGTGCATCCTTCTCCTCAATTTTCATTACGACTTGTTGAAGTTTGCTATCTTGTAATTGCATGCTGTAAAGCCAATCTGCCTCAGTTATTTCCGCCTTCCAGACTCGCAAAGTCGCTTCCTCAAGATCGCAACCGTCTTCGTTAGGCATACGACTTAGTGCGTCGACGTGCGCCATTCGTTGCTCGCTTCGATGTTCGCCATTCTTTTTCTTCACAAGCAACATTGGACTCGCATAACTTGATTCGGACGGAGCTATAATATCGTTGTCGAGCAACTCTTGAATTTTCTTCGCAACGATTTCTTTTTTCGGTTCCGGAACTCTATACGGGACTTGTGCGATTACCTCGTTGGTCGTTAACTCAATTTTCATTTCGACTACACTAGTTTTGCCGATTCCATCCATACCTGTAGCGAAACATTCTCGGAATTCATTCATCACCTCTAACAGCTTTCCCTTAGAATCTGAATTTACAGTGTCCATACACACGTCATCCTCCGTTATTGGACTAAGTTTATTAATTTTACACGTCGTTTTTACTTTGTCTTCGAATTTGAACCGTCCGTTGTCATATACGGCGCGTATATTTTCGCTATTGAATATTTCGTCCCCGAGCAATAAATCGTAATTCAACACACGATCTTTGAAGACGTGCAACGTCATCGGTTTTTCAACTTCATCGATTTTCAAATCCGTGTCGATTTGTATCTCAGATCGTTCTATACCACCACCGAATCCACTGATGGTAAATAGGTTTTTGCTGCGCGTGCCACCAATATCGTTGGCAAATGTTTCTCGGACCATATTACATTCGCTTCCAGTATCAATAAATGCAATGGCTTGCTTGCCACCAATCGTTATTTTCTTAAGAAATTTATTGTCGATAATGCTTGTTTTTCGCACGAAAGCTGATGGTTTTCCGCAATTTTGCTGTTCATTTTTGGGGTGCACCTTATTACAATCTATACAACGAGGACGTTTTGGGGGTCTTGTACAATTTACTGACAAGTGCCCTGACTCACCACAATTGTAACACATAACATTCTTTGCCTTACTGATCGATTGTATTCTTTGTTCGCTTTCACCCGCATTATGAAAAGGCTTTTCGTTTATCTTAATGCAATTTTGTAAAAAGTTCTCGCATGCTTCACGCATTTCTTTAACGGATACGAATTTTTGCGGAGCAATCGCCATTTGTAGTTCTCGATGTTTTAATCCTTCTCGGGCGTATTTCGTGATAGCCATCTCACTAAGATTATGACGTCGTCCTAGCGCAGAGACACGAAAAATGAACTCAGTTATTGTTTCGTTTTGCCTTTGAGCAACGCGCGACATATTGTAATGTATATCCGCTTCATCGTATTCGCAACCGAACTCGGTGACAAGCTCATTTGAGAACTCCTTCCAAGTAGCATGCATTCTTGGTGATGCGTCCACCCACATGCGCGCTACACCCTTCAAACGGCTATACACTGCAAGAAGCACACTTTTTTCGGGCCACGCATATACAGACATAACAGCTTCAACACGTTCGACAAATTGCGTAGCCGTAATAGAATCTTCATTCGTTGGGTCAAATTCGGGTAGGACTTCTGCGATTTCTCGTATAGAATGCGCGTTACGGTCCTTACTAGGCATTTCTGAAGTACTGTTTTGATTGTTTCTACCGTTATTCTGGTTAATGGCCACTTGTTGCACCATTTGCCGCAGTTCGCTAATTTGTTTTCTCAATTCTTCGTTTTCGCCCCGCAATTCCTCATTATCGTTCGTAAATTGTAAAACTACGCCGCTTGCCTTCACGTGTTCAGTTAATCTTGCAACTAATTCTGCCTTATTACCTGTAGTTGATAACTCTTGCTGTTGTAAGAAGTCCTTCAACTGTTCCTTCGTCAGTGTCTCGATGGTCACCATCATTACGTATATATCTGCGTTCGTTTTTTTTTTAATTTTCTGCGCCAAATATTCAAACTTACGTTTTAATTACTCCCCTTTTGGACATTGATTCAATCCCACTTCTGAACTTTAAACTTTGGTTTAATTTAAATTTGGTTTTTTACGTTAACTACAAAACATTAATAGACTTTCTTTTTACATAACATTACTTTACTTTATTTAACTAAAACAATATATTTATTCACGACGCTACCCATCGAACTTCCGTTATTCTTACTTCACTCGATTGTGTCATTCGCTGTCAAACATAGGTTAGGTGACCACCTGTTGTTAAAAATTTTAAGGTGCCCAGTTGTGCGTTTCGGATGTAGGTTAACACTATGCAATGGTTAAGATAATACTACGCATTTGAGATCATTCGATAATGATTTGATAAAAAATATAGACTTTTTGTTAATATAAAAATGGATACATATCAACGTTCACATATTTTCCAAAAAGGGTAACACCAAATATCGAGTTAGGTTCGAAGGGAAGATTTTGTGGATATATTGATAATCCACAATATACGATCTACACTGACAATCCATTATTATTATATGATACTAATATCATATAATACTCGTATTAATAAGAAAATTCGAACTTGTCATATTATTAGATTTCTGCAGTAATTTCCTGTATGTCTCAGTTTTCTATAGAACTCTTCTCCAATGTTATCGCCTTAAAAGTATAAGTTCAAATAAAAGGTTTTTCAACACAGTTGATATTATTAATATATTTATGATATTAATATATTTAAATATCGTCGTTTTCATCAAACAAAAGTAGTGTCGAAAATATGTTTCGGATCCTATAAATGAACTAATAAAATGTATTCCTGTGGTTTGATATTTGGTTCATAGCACCAGAAACGCCTTTAGCGTTTAATCAAGGGACACAGTAGGGGTATTCAAGATCTCTGTGCATTTGCAAAATTATTTAATTTTACAAAAACAATTCCCCTATGATTCTGCAATTGATTTCCAAGTCAAAATGCAAGACCATATTTTCAACACCAATTACCTCTTGCATACGTGATTTTTAAGACTCTATTGTGAATGCCACTACTTTTCTTACTGTTTGTTAGGCAATACTTTAGCGAAACTTTCAGGGTGTGTTGATAATTGTTTGATTTTGTATTTATTTTACGTACAAGAAAGTATATATAAATGCACAAATCCAAATTACCCTTTAATTTTGTAACAACAAAATTCAGCACAGTATTCAATATATTCTGCTTTTCACTTTTTCTTGGGATCATTAAAGTTATGTATATCGAATCTGAGTTATATTTTACAAGTAAATAAGTACAAAAACAAAAATCAGCTGTTCTAAATATATGCAAGACTAATATCCACAAAATGCATTCACGATTATTTGACTGGTGGAATGTGCAACGAGATGCACAGAGATTTTAAATATCCCTAGTATATCACAATATATTATATACTGATATCTGGTTAAAAAATAATTTGTTTAGTTTTTGCTTATAATCTCTGATCTGCAGCTGGTGGAAAAAAGTATATTAAGAAGAGTGCTTTGAGTCAGCAAAATGACACCGAGTTGACTACAACAAAAGTTTCGCTTCGTCAAAAAACGCTTCGGATAGTTAAAACTAAAGGCTCTACAACAACTAAAGAGACAAGAAAAAACTGCCGCGAAAAAAAGATTTGTTTAGATTCCGTTTCAGACAAGTCTTTACAGAACAATGTGTTCAACAAGGGGTGGGAGGCGGAGAAAATACTTGGTGCGACTACTCAAAAGGGTTTTGTCGAATTCGTTATCAAATTTAAAGGTGTGAGGCGACCTGAATTAGTACCCTCAGAAATAGCATACATTAAAATTCCACTATAAGTAATTAAGTATTATAAGGATCACGCCTTCTGGTTTAGCGATACGGAATAACTTTTATTATTTTTTATTAAAATATTTCAATGGAATCTGTTTGTAGAACGAGATAAGAATAAAGAACATGTATTTGAGTTGTAAGAAAATTTATTTTACGTAGGATTCATTGCATTTGGGTGCCTTGGTGTGAGCTGTACTGGTGATAACCGTTGCGATCGTTGATATGTGTTTGAGGTAGACAATGTTGGAATCGTTAAGAAAAGGTTTGTGTTTTGTTAGTTCATTTGATTAATCAGTTGTCTTCTCTTAATGTGTGTTGAGTTATATAAGCTAATAGCATTGTTATTTCATAGGACACAATAGACCTGACGATCGCAGTGCCACATCCCCTAACAATAAACATACAAAGTATCTCGACTATCGATAGTACATAAACTGGAAACAAGAATTCATTTATGAGGTGTGCTATTTGCAAGCTACCTGATTTTAAGTATGTTAAAATGTAGTAATAATACCTTCATTGATAGATGAGACTCAGGCTGGTCAATAACTAATAAAAATAATGCAAGAAAAAAGTGTATTAAACATTTTTGGATCACGGTCAAGAAAAAATTAAAGAACATGTTGAAACTGTGAATATACAGTAGTTTGTGACGGATGAGAGAGCACTGAGCAAACTATGAGCTAAGCAATTTATGCTTAATATGTTTCTGGGTGATTACCACGAAAATGATTGGGTAGTGATTAAAGTGTACTATAGCACATAAAATATTTTTCAATGAAATTGAAATTTTTATCTTTAGTTTTTTGTTGTCGTCCACCAATGAACTTTTAACCGAAGTAAGTGGATTGTTTTAAATAAGTTTAAATATTGGCAGGAGAAATAATTGACAAAGATTATTTTAGAAAATAAACAAGAAAAAATTTAAAATGGCTAGGCCTAATGGAAGTTTTCCTAAACTGGTCTTGGAGACAAATATATTATAAGAAAGGATTTAACAAATTATTTAAAGTGTTTTTAGCCACAACATAATTATAACTGTTTTTCACGTTTTTATTTTTATATGCACTAATATAGGAAAGATATCAAAAGTTTTTAGTCACTGTTAATATTGGACTTCAACTTTTTAAACACTTGTCCACCATCACTATTTTTCTGAAACCTAAAGTTGAATTAAATGTTGCTAGCTCTACTAAGGTAGGTGGGTAGGTTGCAGCGGGAGCCTTGTTTTCAAAAAAAAGCCCACTTAAGCTCAAATAATGACCCATTGTGGTATCACAGGAATAGCACTGGTACGTACATAGATTGAAATTAGTATACAACCAACGCCGAAAAAGGTAACGACTCCTGCATTAGGTAAAGTAAAACCAATCTGACAATTCTATAAATTTCGCTAGGTCTCCAATATTATAGGATGACAGCTCGGTAAGGTCGGTGACCATAAATATAACATATGTTGCTTAAGGTATACGAGGCAGTTATATATTTAATTGCAGACAACATATACTGGATACTCATTTCTATAGTAACAGATGGCAATTAAAATATATTAGCTAGCGAAATAGTAGAATGATATAAAGATGAGTACAAAGTTCATGTATAAAATATACTAAAATAAATCCATTGCTCATATTTTAAAGCGAATGTATGACCAACATCGGATTACATTATGACATCTTATGTTCGTTAAACACTTTTATTAAGTATTTATGGTTAGGTGATCTAATGCCAATTAAACGCGTTGGTAAGAAAGATGCTTTAGTAATGCAGAGTCCAAATTTCTGGATATTTAATGATTAAAAGTGAAGTTATTGCGACAGCAGATCAGATTATTTGCACATAATTGCAAATAATTGTCCTCACTACGAATAACTATTTTTGATGCCTATAAACTCGCCTTATAATCAGTTTAATAAACTTATTTATAAATAAATATGTGCATGTAAAAGAGCAGAAATGTATACATATATATATGTATATATATATTTACATCTTTTGAAAATTGTAGAATATTTTAGTCATCAATTATTCAAATTATATTTATTTATTAGCCGCAGTTTGTACTGACAGCCTCACTTAGAAATATAGCAGATGTACAAGCTGTTTCCCCCCAAACACCGATGAAGTAAAAGAAAATAAATGTTGTAAGTCGTGCCGAACAGATTTTTTGCCTGACGGTTGTCAACATTTTTTTCCGCTACATTTGCTAATGGCAAATGCCTAATTTTGACAGAAAGTTTAATTTTTTCGTGCTGAGCGCCTGAAAATCGATTAAGTTTTCACGGTTAAGCAAAAAACTTCAGTGAAAATACTTTGTAGAAAATTATTAGTAAGTCGATTGCTGGAGATCGAGTGTGGAGAGCAAACGCATTGTGAGGGGCGTCAACTGAAGTGCCAACTGCTGTGATTCTAAATAAGATTGATGACTGTTAATGATTTAACTGTGCTTATTTATATTTTTTAAGTACGAATATTTTGGATTATTCCCTTGTAGTGTAGAAAAGGTGTGACCAAAATTATTTTCAAAATATTAAAGGAACTTAATCAATCACAATTTGCGTTTAAATGCACAATTTAAACATTTTAATTTCGCTCAACCGTACTTAGCTCACACAAAGCCAAATCATCAAAGTGCAATAAACTGCAAAATAAACAACTCAGTTTTCCATCCCGCAGGCGATATCATATTGTTCTTATATAACTTTGATATTTGTGAGTAAATGAAGTGCTCTAGTGTTACAGTTGGAGTGGAAAAAGAGTGAAACTTGTACAAAAAATTGTACATAAATTTGAAAGTATATAAAAATATATATATTGCTGTAAACATATATATCAATACAAAGTAAAAACTGCAGACGCAATATCCGTTTGCATTATGTCGCCATTACTTGACACCTTTGTTGCTCTTCAATGCAATGGTTTTTGTTTTTTTTTTGCTAAAGTCCTCTTTCCTGCATGTATTGTTTTACTTAGTAAGACCTGTCACCGCAAACCATTTATAGTAGTCTACTCAGTGATAGAACGACAAAATCACACAAACACACACAAGCAGTACAGAAGCTGCTACTGTAACACGAACGGCTGCTGGTATCTATGCAAATGAAAGTCTACTTTGTCAAAGCACAAAACCCCTTTGGTGAAACTGTAAACATCAGAATCAATATTTTGCAAATATCTTTTATCGCAGTACCCATTCAAAGTTTCCCATACAATTGAAAAAGGCCATTACACTGCCCTACTCTTGAGCTCAGCAATAGAAGCAACAGAAAAAAGGCAACAAAGAACGCAACCAAAACCAAGTATCTACAGAATGTCTGAACAACGTTATATTAGATCTATGCGTACATCCAAGTACACCCAAGTACACCCACATGCATACGCCATCTATAGACAAATGCAGTCATAAGCATCGCCACAAATATAATAAAAGTGCTTCTCGTAATTATTGGCACTTAAGGGCATTTACTTTCCATAAATTTATCTGCACGAGCATAGGTTTCACGGGCGGACTTACCCAGCCAACAATTTCTGCAACGCTGCCTGATAAAGTGCTAAATAGATAGAGTAACAAATATATAAGTTAAATATATACAAAATCAGTTAATATATAAAAGATTAATTTAGAGAAATTTTAAGATTCAGTAAAGTTTTTTATATTGAAGTTGATTCTTGGTACTTGCAGTCCCCAAAAATTATTTACAAATAATTAAATGTAAGTTTTATATTACACATTTTTATTCATTTCATTTACAAATCAAGTCAAAACTTCAACGGTAATTGACTAAAGATATCACAGGCTAGATAGCAAGGTTTCACAAGGTTAAAAGTTTTACAGCACCTATAAATAATTTCGAGAAGTTATATTTACAAGAGACAGGTATTCTAGAGCATTACTCAGCGCTAATTATTGTAGTTTCTACTTTCTGTGTTATGCGATGTTCTGCAGGCAATTGCAGCTAATATACCATATTAAACCTGCGAGAAGAAATGGGTGCCCTCGTCATATTATCAACGTGAGACATAGTATTCCATAGCCCCTTTAACTAAAAAGTTGAGTATTGAGTTCATTAAATAAATGGATTATGTTATATACAAGTGTAACACTACTTTTATGTTCCCGGTAGTCTTCCGTTACGTTAAATTCATCTCAGAAGGTTAGCTAACTAATGGCTCCACTCATTTTGCCGTAGAAGACTATGCCAATAATTTTTTCGAAAAATTCATTAATCCAAATGGATTTAATTACATATCTGTTGATGGAAATGTTCCAGTAATAATTCCTGTATTTAATTGGTAATCATTTATTTGAGTTTATTTTCTCAGTAGCTGACTACGATGTTCGCTTTAACTGATAGATTCTTTTGATATACTGCTTTATTTATAATCTGGCTTTTAAATCTTGTGAAATATAAAGTAATGAGATATATTTAGTTTCTTTAAATGTTAATAACGTCGCAGAAAATATTTCGATGTTTCTTTAATGTATGTAGAATTTGATATATATATTCGAGCAACATAAAAAGACCGTTCTTATTCTACGGTTTGAAACAAACTCAATTTATTATATTTACGTTTATACAGAATAGTGTTCTTAGGTCTATCTTAATTCTACACTAAGAGAAAGAGATTGAGTGGGAGAGATTATATACATACATATTAGAATCCTTGTCATCGCAATGTGATAAATCCAATAAAGCAATCTTTGACTAATTTAAACAAAGAAAGGATCAAATCAAAGGAAAATAATATTAACAATATTAGTTGCTAATATCTAAAATAAATAGGTATATTAATGTTAAGAATAGTGTAAAAAGCGTTAAAGCCCTGGGTTCAATGCTCAAACTCTGCGATTGACAATAGGAAACTTTATTGATGTTTTGGTTCAAATCAGTTGAGATCTTTTTGAAAGATATAGCTGAAAAGAGTAAAATCGCTTTTGATGCTAAAAACAGTGAGTTTTTTGAAAAAGCACGTTGTTTTGAAGCAATATCAAACATTGATTTCTGATCATCAGAATAAGATCAAATGTATAGTAACTGAAGATTAGATTTAGATTTACACAAATGATCTGGAAATAACCGACTAATTAAGTGAATAGTGTACAAACGGTGCATGTATTAAAATTGAACATTTTGGGTCAAAGTCGTTCAAATGTCAAAGTCATGTAAAACTTTTCTTTGAAATTATTACGGTATGATCCATTATAAAATCAATTTGCCGTATAAATCTGTTAATGCGAAACTTTATTTGATCAATATATACTGTTTGAATAAAGCTTTTTGCAAAAAGACAGATAATATTTTATGTTTGCACTACGATAATCCATCATCTTACATTGCATTAGTTCTTTGAGACATTTCGCTAAAAATGTTACTTATATTGTTCGACAAGCATCGTATTCTCTTGATGTAGTACCATTGGACTTCTAACTAAACTGTACAGATCAAAAGAGCGCGTTTGAGACATCGGTTCGACACAATTTAGGAGATACTCCCCGGATCATTGCCATTTAGAAAATCGAGTTTAACAATGGTTTTCAGTATTGGAAAAAATGTTTGCAAAAGTGTAAAGTGTAATATTGTGACGGAATGAGAGTAATTTTAAAATAAAGTAGATTAAAAAGATAAATAAGTACTTCGAAAATTTTAGTGCATTTCACAGCATCAATATTTTTTAGTGATATTTCTAGACATTTTAAACGGGTTCGATTCAATACAACCTAACCTCCTTCCGTAGCCCGAATGGATTGATTATTTTTGGAAAAAAAATTTAATAATTTCTACACTCGGGAATTTCTTTCCAAATCGACATACCATATGAAACTATACTAAACACAAAAGTCAAATATAGTATGAGGGTCGCTATCAGTTTCAAAAAATGCACTATACTTATATAATTACTCTGTATTTTACAATTAAGTTTAAAGATTTTCAACGACAGAAAACTTATTGTGTGCTTTTAATAAAACTTTAATACGTTCTTGTTAGAATATAGTTTTATTAATCTAAATACTTACTTTTGATATATTTATATTTTAGTATTTATTGTAATATTTGTGTTTTGGGTTCACAAATGACTACAGTAAACACTTTTAATGCATTTGTTTTACAAGACCCCTTAATAGTTGAAGTAAACAGCCCACGTACTTTGCATTTACTACTTTTGTTGCTTATATACATCTTTCTTTGTCATCCCTTTTTTTAAGTTTTATTTATACTACTTTTCTTTGAACATGGAACCCCATTTTAATATAATGTGCTATTTTTATTGATGCCTACGGGTACTTATTCCCTTTTTGGCCTTATGCAAATCATTATTGATTTATGGTTACACACTCCGTAACTCTGTATATTTATGGAAGTAATGCACTGAAGTGCATATAGAGTAATATAAGAGTATATCCGTTTCGCACTTGATCTTATTTCTTATTTCCTGAGCGATACATAGATATTTCCATAGTAACGAACTTATATATATTTGTATACTTTAAAAATAAAGGATGTCCTTTTGCAACTTTTAATCACTTTTACTTTTGCAATGAATATTCTTTTTTCTATGATTTGATTTGTGATAAATTCGATAAATAATTTTTATCTTGAGGTTTGCTTAAATTTTAGACCTATTTCAATTCAAATACGAGTAATAACAGTATATGTAGTTTTTGTTTTGTAGTACAATATTTTGTTATTAAGAATTTTATGTTTTTTAATACTAAATCTATTTCGAATAGAAAAGGGGTGGTAAGGAAATGTTCAGATTCAAAATAATAATGACTAGTAAAGTAAGTTCTTGTGCTGATCATACGGCTGTTATAAGTATTACCAACTATCAGTGGTATTTGAAGGAATCTATTTGCCATACATACATACATATATTGCCTATACATACAAAATTTGAACTGCATGTGTCAGGAAATCGAACCTTGTCAACATTCAATTATAGTTCCGTGTGTTAATACAAAAAGTCAATGTGCATTTAATCAAGGATATAGTATGTTCCCATTGCTTTCATTAAAGCTTTTTTTATGACTTAACATAAGTCGTTAATGAAACGGATTTATGGTACAAAGAATCTTCGCGCTTTCCAACTGAGAAATATATTAAGGAAAATCACCCAAAAATGTCAAAGGTAATATTGCAAAATATATGTCCCAAAAGGGAAATAATCGAAATTTAACATATTTGACACATGTAAATAAAAACGTTAATAAACTAAAACAAAATTTGTCTAACAAATTTGAGATATTAATTTATATGTTTTCTATAAATTGAATACATAATTAATATACATAAAAGAAAGTCGTGTTAGTTAGACCACTTATAACTCAAGAACGGCTGGACCGATTTTAGTTATCTTTGATTTGTTGGAATCGTCTCCGCTCCGAATAGCAGAATACATTATAAAATATTGGAAAAATCCACTAATTTTAGCAAAAATAATAAATTTGTAAATGCTGTTTCAAACTGTTGACAGTTCGACAGTTTGAGTGATATTGATTTCTTTTTAATTTTTTTTTTTCAAATATTTCAAATATTTCAAATTTTATATATAATAAATTCAAATATAATAAATAAATATGAGCTGAAAGAACTGATATGTTTGTTTTGTGAGATTGCCAGATTTACCATCATATTGAATCATTGCAACCTGTTGAAGATGCACAACATGAATTCTTGCAAATATACTCCATGGGCAATATGATGGAACAACTTGAACGGCGTCAAGAGATCAACACAGCAATGAAAATAGCAATTCTTCAAGATCTGCAGCAACTACTTCATGAACATCATGCATTGGTCAGGCTGTTCAAGACTGCGTTGGAGCGCATGCCACATGATAACTACAAAGTAGTGATCAGAGCGGATAAACGACCAGCAGAAACACATTAACGCAAATTTAACGCTACAACAAGTTGAAGAAAACTTGAACACGCGATATTGTGCTTACACATCGCGATACTGGGCTACTGCAACAAATATGTGAAACACACTGTTCATATGACACGTTGCAATACCCACTGATGATTTGGCAAGAAGATGATGGATACCACTTTAATACTAATTTTACTGTTTTTAAATCAGGTGAGGAAACTACCAAGAAAATTAGTTCGTAAAATCCAATATGGAAAGAAATTGTTCAAATGCTGCTTCCTGGAAATGCTGCTTCCAAGTGATCGGCACGACATCACTGCACGTGTATTCAAGCACAAAATTCGATCGCTGATGAATCTAAAATTTAATATAACATTCATTGACTGTTACGCGGTACGAAGTTCACGGGGTCACCTAATTAATATATAAACATATATTAATAAGTTTATATATCAAATATAATTTGATATCATTATACAATAACGTATGTTTATTTTTTATTAATTTCAGTTAGATATCAACTGATATGTAAAAAAAAAAAGCTTTCCTAGAACTATCACAAAAGTTTCTGACTCATAAAAGCTTTTTCGCATGCTTAAATGAACTGATACCAATGGAAACGAGCAAAGCTTAATTTGCTCAATACAAGTTCAATTAGCTGTATGGGGAATATGCTATAATTCAGTTTCACAGTTTCAACAATTGGTTTTGTGTATTCATGAAATAATTTAAAAATTTATTTGAATTCATTTAAAAACTAAAATTTAATTGAAAATTTTTTTTTAAACAATTTTTTATTCCATGTGATTAAATACAAAATTGGAAATAGTTTCATTTAACTTACGACTAAATAAATTCGTTACTACCTTCAGTTCGAATTTGCTTTAGCTTGGCATATGCTATCGTTAAACTTTGCTCTTGGCCAATTTGAGAGGAATTCAGCAATTCATCTTAGGCAACTGGAAAAAATTTACTTAAAAGGCATTAATAAATGAAATCACATTACAGACGCAGGTTGAGCGCTTGTAGTTATTCTGGCAATGAGTAATGTATCTGAGTTGCTCGCATAGCTTAGATTTCAGTACGCGTGCATAATAAATCACGAAATTAATCCTTCCTGAGTTTATTAGCGAAAATCGACATTTGCTCTGACTTTGCTTTTGTAGCGCATTGCAATGTTGACGCAAATCTGCCAAAGTGTATCTGGCCGGCAGCTGAAAGTAATAAATTACGCAAAGTCCGCTTGGTGTTCAGTTCGTTGCCACAGCAAAAACTATGCAGTAAAGGCCAAACGCGTTTGTTCACGTCGGCTTCGTAGTTGCTGGAAGCCAAACGCAGTGGAGGCGCAGGCAAAGCTGAATTATTACTGTAGATGGATAGAAAAATTTTTCTTGTATCTATTATCTCAGTCGGCTAGGAGCATTTAACTAACATAATAATCTGTTATCAGGATTGTTTTTGTTTCTGTTACAACTACTTCTATTGTTGTTGCTGGGGCTGTTGTTGTTCAACGTTTTTGTTTAAATAAGCAATTGAGTTTATTTACAAACATTTAATGGGAGAGTAATGAAGTTGGTGGTTTTGTTGCTGGTTTAATCATAGCGCTGAGCAACAGCGGCTGAAGATAAATAATTGTTGCAAGTATAAGTTGTGTAGAAGTAGATAAAATGGATGAAGTGGATTAAAAAAGGCTGTATACTTGAAGTACTAGACATATATATACATATTTTTTTTTAATATTCTTTCGTAACAAATTTTTAGAACTACATTAATTAATTACTATTTATATACTTCGTTGATTTTGCAATTATTCAAGACTATATACTGTGTCTGGGTTACTATACTGGGTTAACAGCACAATCATTCCGTCTTCCTTAATTTTGAAGTTAAGTTTACTTAGACGTTTCAGTTTGTGAGTGCCGTTCTAAATAATATTAAACATGTAGATATAACGGGATACTAGAGTCAAAATAGTAGGGACTCTGTTGTGATTTTTAATACGTTGCTTTGTAACAGCAGCTCTCCATCTCTCCTATTCATAATGAAGTCTAATGCGGTTTATTCCTCTAACAATGTGTTTCAAAAAAACTTATGCTCACTGAAAAAAGATTTAACAAGAAGAAATTGAGAAAAAGACAAAAAACTAGTGGTCATCAAAAACCGAATCAGATACAAGCTTCAAACAGATTGCACTGTTATCGAATAATTGCAAAATTCAAAAATTCAAACTTAGGCTAGTTTCTAGTCCACTTTTCTTTGTCATCCTCTACCCAAAATTGCCATAATTGTTTCATTCTATAGAGTAAGATGTCAATTATATCTTGCACTTACGCCTGTAGTTGGGTAATAATCCATATCAGTTGCCCTTGTAACATATATAACTTTTCAATGGGTTAGGAACTTGTCACCACGTCACTGCATCCTTTTAGGATTACTGTGACAAACCCACATTAGTTCCATAAGCGAGTAGCAGTTCAAAATACCATTATGTCCTTTGGAGAAATGTTGCCTAATTTCCTAATAAGTGGATAGGCAGTTTATAAGTACCGTGTCTCGTAATACCTTTGCAATGAGAAACTCTGCGACAAGTCGGATGCCTTTCCTGTTCAGCATTAGACGTTCCCTAATTCTGACTTTTAATCAATTCGACATGAATCCTTTAGCTTGTCTGCATGCCATTACGTTATCTCAATAAGATTGAGCTACACTTTCTAGCCATTCATTTATTTTAAGTTTGAAAAAACTTCATGAAGAACCGCAAAATGGTTGCGGTCCAATATAATATGAGACCGCTCCTTTTCTGGCTAGTTTATCGGCTTTCTTGTTTCACTCAAATCTGCTGTGCCGTAGAATACATATTAAGTGAACCCTGTTGCTTTCAACAGGATGTTTAAGAAGTTGAAGACATTTTCACACTAGTTTTGGGACCACTCAAGGTGAGCCCTTGTGTAGTGTTTGGAGTGCTGATTTGCTGTCAAAGAAAATATATACGTTTTTCCCCGTAATCGTTTCTCTTTATATTCCCTTAGACATATTTAATTGCGTGTACTTCGGCATATGTAATAAAGATAATAAAAGAATTTCGCTGTTTTAATCGTTATTATTGCGAGACGCTTTTATCTTAGTATTTGTTGTTAATATCACACGCTGTCACAAAAACTCAACCAAATCAAAATCACCTAAAATAGGACCTAATAACACAATTTCGTACAATGTTTGAACATTTTTAAAATTATCTTTATATTATCCTTATCCTTGTTGAATTTAAATTTCATATGTAAGCAAAAAAAAAAAAATTACAGCCAATATGCCAGCTAACTGCACTAAAAAAATGAAACAAAACAACAAAATATGCGAAATGTTCACCAAAGCACTATAAAAACGGAGAAATAATTTACAAAAAGTGACAGCTAACCGCACTAAAGAAAATAGAAGCATAATTTGAAAACAATTTTTTGTAGAAAACCTTTGTATAAATGAGGGAAATGGTTTAAATGAGTGCCTCAAAAAAGTTCTCTTCACATATGTTTGCTGATTTCATCTATCAAAGGAATTTATTGAACCCAGTTATTGCCAATTAATATTTGGCAAATGAATGAAAATAACCGAACTGAGGACGACGAACGGAATAAAAAGTTATGGAATATTTATTGGGAGCACAATAGCACGAAGGATTGGCAACCGCTTCCTTCCGCTTGCAGCCGCCTGTCAATAGTTACTGCTTAGCATGCATATTTGCTGCCAAATCCTCGTGCAGTTACAAGACACAGGATACAGGACATGAAATACAATTGCATATTTAAAACTCTGTGTTTTTTTTAGATATTTTTGTTTATATTTTTGCTTGCAAAGAAAGCAATTCAAAGCAAAATTTATTTATTACATTTTGCTGGAATTTTTTAATTTGCTGTAAATTGCTGTATTTATTGATGTTTTTTTCGTTTTTTTTTTTTGGTTTTTGTCGTTGTTTCTTGGCTGCTGTTTAGCATCATTTCGAGTGGTAAAATTAAGTAATTTTTCATCAGCAGGAGTTGAGTTCAACGGAGCTCATCTCAGCCACCCAAGTGTGATTGTCTGTCTTCAGTTGACACTATTTTCTGTACGTCATGCATTTTATGTTGTGTAAAATAATTTGTTTCCTTACATTTGCCGTAATTTATTATGCAAAAAAGTTAAAATTTTATTGTTAAGAATTTCTGTATTTATTTATTTAATTAAAATTTAACATTCTTGGCACACATGCCAGCAAACAGCAAACAGCAAACAGAAAACAGTGAAGAGCAATCCTGCATGCCACGTCACATAGTACGTACACACATACAAGCGAACTTCAAGTTCGTCCTTTTCTAACGAAATCTGACTGAAGTTTGTCATTATGCAAGGAAATATTCTATTTGCAAATTTAAACAATAAATGCTGTAGAATTTATAATCTTAAATGCTAATTTGCTACGAAGACAATAAATTTAACAAAACTTAATTTTTGGAAAAATTAAAATTATTTAAAGACATTTCTTACAGAAGTTTCTGTAACTTTTTGTTAAGAACTTGAATAATTTGCTTTTAAAACGGACACTTACTTAACCATTTAATGAAAAAATATTGAGATTTCCACAATAGTTACTGAATTATTAAGTCCTACTCAGCAAATCAGTTTATTATCAGTTAAACTATTCTACAAACTCGTCGATTGCATTGAGCTGAGTTGGAATTCCCGTCCCAGGACAAATTATTCTTGCAAGTGTCAATGAATTTTTAACTGATTTTATGCGAAACAAATTGCAGAAAACAACTTTTATTATTCTCATTTTTTTTTGTACAGAAGCTCAGCGGGATTTTAATAAAGAAATGAAAAGAAACTCAAACATTTTAGCAGTACGACTTTATTATTTTATTTGCTTGTGTTTTTCATTTGTTAAATTTTAAAAAGTATAAATTTTTTGCTAGGCAAGTCACGTGTTGCCACAACAACCGCCAAAAATTGTCAACAATGAATTCAGTAAAACTTAACACATAGCACCTTCACCACTCCAGACCCTCTCCAATTTCTTCGGTTCTTCAAAGCGTTTTGAATATCTTGCACGTTGGGGGCGGAGCAGGGACAAACGGCGGCACCAAAGCGACAACTGAAGTTCGTAGTTAAAAAGTCAGTCATTGAATTTCCGACAGTTGAAGGACGATGATATTTAAATTGTACAAGCTGTCAAACAAATTCATGTGAATTTCAAAAAAGCAAAAGGAACGGAAAGTCAAATGAAAAATTTGTGCATAAAAATTATTTTCAACAGTCGCATTAAAACTTTTTAAAGTCAGAAACAAAAAAAAGTAGTGCATAACAAACTGAAAAAATCTAGAAAGGACAAGTATTAAAACATGAAAGTGGAAAGTAGAAAGTAGAAAGCAGCAGCAGCAGTGAAGAAACGTAAGCGTATCGCATGTCATTAAAGTATGCAAATGCAGCAGTACGAATCTGTTCAACGAATTTTCAAGCACACTTGACCATACTTTCGCAAGCTGTGAGTGTGGCAGTGGGACAGATGAGCAGTTGGGCAAATGGGCAAATGGGCAGATGCCTCTTTATATGGAGCACATATTGAACAGGACATACCGTACGGTTCACATACTTACCAAGACCCACTCACTTAAATATGAAAAGGATATTCTATGTGACGTACTCAAGCGAACACAAAGTTGCTGAAGGAAGAACACGTAGAGTAGAAAAAGAAGATATTTTGCATATAAAATAAATCTCATAAAAAATGCTGAAAAAAAAACATAAAAATAAAAAAAATTCTTTTTTAGCTAAAACAGAGTAACGATTTGTAGTCCTGCATACGCACGCAGCCATACATTTCCAAACATAACTAAATTTCTAACGATTTATGCTGTTTTAGTTGTGACTATTAAAATCAGAGTCAAGAACAAAAAAAAATATATATAAAATAAAGAAATTGAAAACTAAAACAAAAAGAAAAAGAAAGTAAAAAAAAACTTTGTGTAAAAACTTTATTCAACGAACCGAGGTCCATTTCCAATTGTTAGTTAATATCAAGAAGTTTTAAACGGTGCCGAATTCAAAAGAAACTTTGGGTATAAATATTTAGAATGAAGTATTATAAAGAACCACTACACACTTGTAGGAAGAAATAATATTTACGTTTGGAGTTCTGAGACAACACTCAAGAGTCTATGAGTGAATAATAATATAGGTAACTGCTTTAAGCATTCCTTGTCTATCTAAGCTAGTTGCAATAAATTCTAAGGCTATATTCTTCCTTTCAAACCACAACACATTTAAATGGACTTGAAGGTAAACGCACTTTTGATTGAAATTTTGATCACATAGATCATTTTTATTTGAGATCAGTGGGGCTTGTTCTTGCCTAATAACTGTTAAGTAATGTTTTTACTTTGCATTAGACTTTTTTAAATTCAATTGTGTTACATGTCATGTTGATTTCTTAAACAAAATTAAAGTTAATTACAACTATTACTATAACAACATTATATTATAATAAAGTCATTTCAACCAGACCGCTTTTGTTCGGATCAATCAAGTATACTAATACCCTAACCTTAAGGAAAAAAAAACTGGTGCTTCCCAAGGCAGTGTACTTGGACTTATTTTGTACAAACTTTTTACATTTGATTTACTTATCGAGAATCATTATCTTACAGTAGATGACACATGCATTTTATCGGTCGAAAAACGGAGAGTGAAGCCATAAGCTAACTCCAATATTATCTAAACAAAATATTCGAGTCGACAATTAAATGGCTCCTAGAATTAAACGAAACCAAATCGGTCTATCTATGGTTCACATACCTACAATAAAAATCGATGTCTTTCACTAGACATAAATGGCATATAAATAATATATTACAACACCGATAAACAATTGGACCATGGATAAAGCTATAAAGGTCAGAGTAAAGAATTTATTTGCAAGTATTACGGGAGTCAATAGAATTGATTGTAGGTATAATGCAAATTCAATGCAAATTTTTCATTTTTTATATTATAAGTATAATAGCCACAATGAGATATTAAATTTAAAAAAATTGTGTTATATGCTTCAATAGTTACTCTAATAGTGTCTTACAAAATGGAATAATAAACAATAATTATAGGAGGGAACATATTTTTTTACTAACATATCTTTTAGATGTTTAAAGTAAAATATCTAAGTTCTCTATCTTTTTTATTTGTTAAATAACATAATTTAAAATAGTGTACAAACTAATTTAAGTTAAAAAATAGCTAAGTTGTAGATCTTAGCTTGTCAAATCTCTGTCATTGGTGTAAATATATAAAATTATCCTAGCTGACATCATTTTGCTTCATGTATGTCCCAATGCAGAGACGTAATGCAGATATCTCATTGTTGCCATCGTAATATCTTTAAAAAATACATTCCACTTAGCTTAGGTTAAAGTAGAAGTCTTGACAAGTCCCATACAGGTACAAATAAGGCTGGTTGAGATGGGGGTATCACGGATACATTTATCTTAATATTTATAATAAATAAAACCTCCAACTATTCTAAGTAGTCGTTCGCTGATACGGGCATCTTGTGACAAAAAATCTGTTAAGAGAAAAGCAGTAGAAAACCTGCGAAGATTACAATTTAAAACGTTTGACTGTTCATGAATTATTATTACATATTATCTTCCTAATTTCTTTCAATTATTGTAAAATAAGTCCATCTAAATCTTATTTGAAATGTTTTCAATTAAGATAAAATATCAAATGACAACAATTTACTAGAAATGTAAGGGTAGATAATACATGTCATTAGGTTTTAATTTAAGTAACTAACAAAATAATCAATTATAAGATATTTTTGATATCATTTATTTTATTTATAAATGAAATTTCAATGCTTCACTCAGGCATACAGCTAATGTTCAACTTAGATTAAATTCATATATTAGATGACACTAGCGTTGATTCAGTCAAACAACAAAGTAGGGAATACCTCAGATTTACATTGTTATTTGGTACGCACTTACTAGCATTTTGAATGTGCTATTATTTACAAAGTCGGCTGTCAACACAATGTAAACCCGGGATCACACTCCTGTTGGCAGTTACACATCATGGGTATGGATCCCAAAACTTCAGTGAAGTTTAAAATCAATTAAACTGAACGAAGAGACATATATGATTTTTCTTCATATAATAATTGGATCGCGTTCTAGGTTATTCAAGTTGCTTTGGGTGAAAGTAGAAGTTGAGTGTGATAGATCTATATTGTAACTATCTCATGTTTTTTGTATATCCTGTATTGATTGTGTGTTTTAATTTCACTTTAAAATAATTTAGCATAAATATAAAGGAACTAGACTTATAGTGTCAGCTTTTATTCATTAAAACATCTTGTGTAACATATTATTCTTGAAATCCTCCACTGTCTTCACCAATTTTGCTTTCAGTTTGCATTAGTGTTTTAATTTTCAAAAATATGCGAAATGTATGCAGTGTCAGTGCCAAAAGGAGAAAAGAATTCAAAGCAGCACCTTTAGATTTGCTCACACACATTGTAGCCCACTGTATCCCGGTTCATATACCCACTTTTTCTGACCATTTTTACGACATTTTTGTTGAACTCGAAAAAATTCATTCACACTTAAAGAATAGTAAAGTGAAGGGCACTGATTTTTTATAAATATGAGATACATAAATTTTTTTAGTGTACGGACAAACGTATGATATGATTGTTTAAGCTATTTTACAACATTTTTTTGGATATTGGTCCTTTTCTTGTGAGCAACATTGGTCTGTGATTTACAAACAGCGAACACTGCAACTATACATAGTCACTGACTCATATGGGAATTCATATGTGTGCTTGCGAATGGATGAATGTTAGTCTGGGTGTGCATATGAATTTGAAAGTTTCGAAATTGGATTTTAGCCAGTTATGGAAATTTTTAACATACTGGCAGATAAGTCTTAGGAAAGTGTGCGGAGAGATATGGCGGCCGTATAGTTTTCTGCTACCGTTCCTGCTACAACTATTGCTATTGATACGGAAAAGGATAAAGTATGCTAATATTAGAAAGATTTACATAATTATATGCTTGAGTAAAAGATTTAACTGCTTAAGTGAAGAATAAAATCATTTTATATTGAAATATTGAGATGGTAGTTAAGCATAAACTGTAAAATTTTGAAACTGATTTATATGTTATTCAGTATGGAATTGTATTCACTAGTGTTATTTATAAATTTTTATACTCTTCAAACTGTTAGGAGTAAAGTGCATACTAAGTATCTTTAAGTATTTGCCACACAGTCAACGGATATATCTGAGCCTATTTTACTATAAAATTCAATGCAATTCATTTATGTATCTATCTTTTTACCCTCCTGTTCATTGAAGTGATTATCTGCTAATATAAAAAATAGTTTTTTAATTTTAAAGATTTTTGAATAAAACTGTCTACTTTTGTGAATCCAAGGGATTTATGTTGGTTATAAGTTTGTGATTAAAATCTTATTTAAAAATCATTGAAAAGGATATGTGTGGAATAAAATTGAACTATTTTATTGGTTAGAGATCTTGTATCTCTGTTTGTATGGGTTATAATTTGCCCGATTTCCACTATCTAATTGCTTCTTGGACCAGAAAATCATTTTTTGAATGTTGTTCAGATTAGAAAAACACACTGTATACATTCCTAAGTAAACAGTTAAGTGAGTTTTATCTCAGCTATACGAATTCCTTAACATAAGCATACAACAATAACTAACATGTGATGGTTATGGAATAACACTCATTAGTATATTTACTTACCTTTTTGGTAATGAAGGTGTTGCCATAGTTTTTTTAAATGCTCATTGAATGTTACGTACTTACTAACTTGATTGACAATAACATAACCCGAACAGATTGCAGCTCGCTACACTTTGAGATAGTTACTTAAAAATTTCAGTGATAATTAAATAAATTTTTGATTTGAGTAAACAGTGGATCTGTTAATATAAATGCATACAATTTCTTAATTTTCAAATTATCATATCCCTCAACTAATTTTTAGAAGACATATCTTTCTTTTCAATTTCCCTATTTATTTCTTAATAACCTGCATACTTCTGCTCAAAAAGTGTCCGGATTTTGTTGTTTGTTAACTACTCCTTAAGTAATAGACCTTCTTCAAAAATTTTTTTTTGTTATGTTGGTACACTCTTTCTTGACATATTGTACAAATTTGAGCGCCATCTGTCAATTAGTTTGTTTACAGCAGCTGTTAATGTGAGACTACCTCAAGTGCATTTAGCGATTTTTACCACTGTCATCGCTCAGGCACCATATGCGCCAGATCTGGATCCATGCGACTTTTTCCTGTTCCCGAAACTCAAATTGCCCCTTCGTGGTAAGCGTTTTGAGTCGATTGAATCGGTGAAAGAGAATTCGCCGAAGGAACATAAAGCCATACCTGCACGGGCCTACGAAAAGTGTATGAAAGATTGGGTTAAGCGTTGGCATATGTGTATCGCTTCAAAAGGAGCATATTTTGAAGGAGATAAAATAAATTTGGAATAAAATTTAAATTTGTGTGTTTTATGTTATTTACAAAATCCGAGTACTTTTTGAGCAGAAGGTATTATCAAAGACAAGATTTTACCAAAGCCACAAATCTGGATACATTTTGTATTCACTCTAAGCTTTGCAAGTATTTGTTTCTAGTTGTTGCATATAGTCTTTGTAAGGTTTTTGAATAGAGTTCTGGAGTGACTTTTCTGTCAACTAACACGTGCACTTTTTGTAATCATATATTTCTAGTTCAAGAAGTTATCATTGAATTATAACAAGCATTTGGGACCAGGATATATGCAAAGACGCATGTCTCAACCAATCGAACAAAAAAAATAAAGCTGTAATAAATGGCAATAATATTACAGTTTTCCTATTATTTTATTAGTGCCTTTTTGTGCTCGTACATCCTTTAACCTAATTTTTTCTCATTCTTTGTTGCATTTAATATTATAATTATTTTCATAGTTTACAAGCGAAATGAGGTCCTATAAAATCACAGACCTGAGCAAACATGACCGAGATAAATCACTGCTGGATGCTGTGTTTTCTTATTAACAATTTAAATAACAATTCGTCGATCAGCATAACTTCTGCTGCTGTCTTTAGTGCGGGTTGCAACTGCTGCTTGCTACTTACCGCTTGCTGCTCGCTGTTCGCTAGCAATCATGTTGCTACGATTGCATTGTGTTGCTTGCAATATTGATGCTGTGAATAAACTGCAAAAAATTATTGCGGTCGGTTTCAATTGTAATTAAATCGCTTTGCCCCGCTTAAGTCGATGTGATGTCGATATCGCTTTTAAATGCAGAATTTCAGAATTTCAGAATTTCAGAATATCAGAATTTTTAATATTATTTAAATTTACAGCAGCAACGCGATAAAACCAAAACAAAAGCACATTAATTATGCTGGCGCGTTTATGGAAGAGAAAGGGCCATGGACCCGGGCACGGGCACGAACACGGACGCGGACACGAACAGGGACAGGTAATCGCATACCGAAAAAGGGAAAGAATAAAAATTAAATAATAATAAAATCCAAAAAAAAAAGAACAAAAGCAAACATTTATTCCGCTGAGAGTATCCTGTTAATTAATTGCAACATTTTATTTAATTAATATTAATTATCGTATCGTTGGATTAACATTTTTTATTTACAAATACTACTGTGAATGGCTTTGTATATTCAAATAACTGCTCGAATGTTGTTCCATATTACATATTTATAGATTTACATATTTACATACACATAAATGGCATTAAAAGCACTTTTTAAATAAGGATACGCGTGTTTGTGTCATTTCGGTTTTTATAAAAGCACAGCATGCAATTTTAAAAGAGTGAAAATATAAATATTTCATATATTTAATGTTTTACTTAAAGTTTTAAAAATGCATTTACATTAAAACTGCACTTAATATTGATTTAAAAAAAGTCATGCCAAATCAAAAATGTCTAGTCATGGTTTAGAATTGCAACGCAACTCTAGAACAGAAAATGGATCATAAAAATATTATTCGTTTTAATATAACTGGCTTCTCTATTTCTAAAAACGTAAAAAATTTATATACATAAACTAATATAATAAAAAATTGTTATTAACCAGTGCCACAAATAACAAACATATGGAAAAAAATAGATTCATTAAATAATTGCACCGCAATCGGAAATCACAAATCAAGTTGATGGCTTTTCACAAAGTTGCGTATCCTTCTACGAACGCCGCACGTATCCACATGCGAATGCAAAGTGCACAGTTTGTAACATATTCTTGGTACTTCAACAATGCTCGAAATCCTTTAAAGGCTACAATCAGATTTGTTTGAGCCGCCGGAAAATAGCATTGCTATTTGTAGCAGTCAGCCTATGTTACTCTGATGCCGCTGTTACGTATTGTCTGTTTGTCTGTATATGTAAATTGGGTATGTCCCTTTTGGTATCCTTTGGCTGTTGGCATATATTCTCTACTCACGCTGTAAGTATCATCGTCGTCGTCCTCATCAATATATAAAACAGTTTTTCCTTTTGGAAAACATGGCATGGTCTTGTTTTCACTTTAATGGTGGCTTTATGTTAATATGCCAAGTGACAAGGGACTTAAGTGATATGTTTTCATATTCCGCTATCGCCACTCTTACCTCTTCACATAGCGTTATTGTTGCTGTAATTTGTGGCTCGAGAGGAGTTGGTCTGCTTTCGTGGAATGTACGGATATGTGACTATATTCTTGGAGCTTTTTTGTTATTTCTGTATTTCTTTGAGCACAATAATACAATTTAATGGCCTTATTTATATGGAATTACATTTTATAGCAGTGTAATTCGTAAAGCGAAAGCACTGCAAATACTTCGAAAATATATTTTATTTTTTAAAGGACATTTTTAATGAAAACGACGTACATTGGTTGATGTAAAATTTATTTTGTACTAAATAAAATTACAATCTGAGTCTGAAGAAAATTTACTGCACCTAGCCTAGGAGTTCAGGAAATGGAATACATACGTTAGTGAATTCTATAATGAAGATCCCTTGTGCCGATTTAATGATTGTCCAACTAACAACTTCACGTAAAAAAACTATTAAAATTGCTTTCAAATAAGCAATGAGTTAATATCCACATCGTTGTACATTAATTTTAAGAGTTATATCCGTATTTATATTTGTTATGTTCACTGAAATTGCTAGTTTTTATATAGTGTTAATAGATTTTTGCATTCACAAGACATATTATTACTCCCTTTGATAAAGGGTAACAGTAGAACCTCAAACGTTAATGAAATATGGGGAGAGTAACCAGTGTTTTGATATTACACGCATTGAGTTTTGTTTCTCGATTAAAGTCATTTTGTGTATTGGTTGCATAGCTAGGATACTTACTTATTATTTTATATTGCAAAATATATGATTAGAGGGTTTTTATGAACTTTTGTACTTAAAACGGAATTAATAACCGTTTTACATACATAATGTTAAATAACATCTGTGACGCCGATATCATGGGCGGTATAAACCGTCAGAAGATATTAAAGATAATGTAAAGCCAGGATACTCTAAGAAATCAATCAATAAAGAAGTTAAATCAAGTTAGTAATTCATATATATATAATATATATACATACAAACAGTTTCAGGAACGGTCAGAAGATATTAAAGATAATGTAAAGCCAGGATGTTCTAACATATCCATCAATAAAGAATTTAAATCAAGCTAGTCATTCATATATATGTAAAGAAGTATAATGTTACAGCGACATGGCAACACCGAATACAGTGCAGTGGCAAAGAAGGCAGGCAGTAAAGTAGTTGTCAGTAGTTGGGCAACGAGAGTCCAGAAGTTAAGTTGTGGCAGCAGAAAGCGAAACTCGAGCTGCTCTTCATCGCGTGTGCGAATATTACATATTATTTTACATTATTGTTAAATATTAGTTATTAATAAACATTACATATTATTAAAACATATTACATATATAGGTATAATATATACATATGAATATGCGAGTCATAGAGGGACCTCTTATTTGGTTTAGTTGTCATTGCTGTCTAGGATTATATTTTCATGGCCTATGGCGCCATATCTGGTGTTGTCGAAATAAATTATTCTTTGACGAAAAATAAGTTTGTATTCATTAAATAAATGAATTGGCTAAGGATTTTGTAGTAAAGCAATCTATAGGCAATTACATTTGACGGTAAACTAGACTTAAAGCAATTTAAAAATTTTATGATATTTGGATGAATAGAAGTAGAAGCATTGCGCCTGAAGTGGTGGTATATTGGTGATGTCGAGTTTGAGAAAGGAAAGCTTTGATTCTAATTTTATGAAACTTTTATTGAAATGTTTCAATTGATGAACCAAGTTTATAGTTATAATTGTTAATGCTCGTTTTCGAATATGGCGTTTTCGATTGGTAAATCTAGATTTAATCTGGATCTACTCTCAATCTGTCAAATTCCAAACGAAATATTTTTAGAGTAATCGAAAATCTTTGCCGTTCCGTTAGTAGACATTAATAACATATTTTTTACAAATACATATATCGAATTTAATCACACTATATCTGTCGAGTCACATAAAACAGCTGTGGGGTAAACTTGCTAATGTGCCAAAATAGCTGGAGTGTTTTAAATTAATCTGAAGTGTTACACATTTCGTTTGAGATTTTCCGACCGAAAATAAAAAGTGCACTAAAAAAATTAACCACTTGAAAATGCCAATGGTATGAATAGTTTAAAATATATCTTGATATTGATTAACAACATGTTAGCTCATCGAAATCTATGGTTACAGTAGATTTTATAAGAGTTGTGCATGAACACGTTAAAAATCAACTAAGACTTTTTTAAAATATAAGGAAAGATGCTATAAAAAAAGCCTCTTAAAGAGATCAATTCATACCATTGTGACCAAAACTTAAGGCTACCAAAAACTCTGTGAAGTTTGTTCAATATAAATCGATTCAACGAGTATTGAATTAAACAATTAACACATTTAATCGATGTCTCGGCTAAAATTCGGAATTCAACTGTTAACGACTCTTCGTAAGTTATCTGATTTTATAATATGCAATTGAAACTATGAAAAGTGATTACTGATTTCGCACAAATCGGATCGCACAAATCGGTTCATGGAGTGAGATTATTTAGAGTAAAGTAAATAAAGAAAAAAAATTGTTTGTTATTTTTAGTCAAAAGAAGTCCCGTTGAGTTTGAAATGCATATTGTAAAAGATCTGTTAAGGTCGCTTTAGCTTTACTTCGAACTGAATCCTGCGTACCTCAAAATAGTACATGGTCCACAGTTTCGATTCGATCAGTATTATAAAATCTGTAAGTGAAATAAGTATTTCATTAATTTTTACGTATTTTTTAGAAAATTTTCAAACATTTGAATGTCGTAAATGTGTAAAATTTTATTTTAAAATCATTTTTGAGAAATTCTATAAGTGGTTTGCGATATTACAGAGATATCTAATAATGCAGTAATTCACTCAATATATAATTAATATAGCAGTTACCTAAAGGAGCTCGTTTAAAGTTTTGAATTGATTAAATGTTAGCTTATTGCACAACACTAACATTTATTTTAGAACATTAGTATGAGATTTTGTGTTTCTACGATGTTTTAACACTGGCACAGTCATCACAACGTAATAAAGAATATAGAACATTGGTCTGTAACATAGCAGCCATAATAGAGTTATCGTTCAGTACTGCATTTTAATATGTTAGTGGTCCATTTTCCCAGCGGTTATGTTTATTAAGGCGTAAAAATCATTATTACATCACGAAATTCAATTCATAAGCTGACATTTGTCTCCTGTTGTCTGCCAGTATAAACGAGAATAAGGAAGATTTTTCAAGCTCATTTACATGAAACTTTCATTACGAACTTGACTCATGCATGGCAGAAAATGTGCTGCTCCATGGCAAGCAACACAGCGATCTGCATAGTCATGCACAGTCACATGAACGAGTACATGCAACATAGCCACACGCATACATGCATAAGGAAGTCAACGCAAATACCATGGAACAAATGCTACTACATTGTAAATGGCGGCATTTTGCATACGATGATAAATTCATGGATCCATCATATTTTCTCAACGTCAAATCTGCTTTTTATTATGTTATGAGCATGACGAGCATAGCTGAAGGAACGCCAGCATTTATGCATTCCTCTACTTTGCCATTTAACAGGGGCGGTTGGCTTAGATGGCTGCTTGGCCGCAGTACCGAAAAGGGAGTAACGTAAACTGAAGTCCAACATCGAAAGCAATTCTTCTTAACGTTTCATTTTGTTTTTGATACGCAAAAGAATAACTAAAAATTAAAGTAAAGAAAATATTAAATGAAAAAGAGAAAAAATCACTCCAAATTGCAATTCAGTGAATGCATCGACGGTGTTGGGTGCGGAGATGTCCGAGGATGAAGCAATGAATGCTGTGAAAAAGGAAGAACTGCACAAAGTTTTCATTAAAAATTCAACACAACTCATTATTCATTGGTTAGCACATTTTGGTTGGTTCATGAGGAACACTGAGACTGCGGCGAGAAAGAAGAAGGAAGAACAGAATAAGATGGTTCGGTTATGATTGTTTATAAAGTGGCAGAGAGCATTAAACACTATTAATTTCATTATTATTATGAATATAAGTGCTTTAGAGTATAAAATTATTATTGCCTTTATTAACTTTTGCTTATTTATGCGTTTCGTACTTTACTTATTAATATAACTTTGACGAATTTGAACAAATTTTGGCACAAAAACTCCAACCCTAGTGACTTTCTGAGCACTTAATGTAAAAGTAAGATTTAGAAATGTAAGTCTCCAAAAAAAATTAGCAACAGACAAGAGGAGTTAAGAGGAGAAGATAAGAGGAGACATGAAATGCAATCTTCAGTACTAGCTTAACCGATATGTTGACAATCAAAACGTACTTATTAGTGGCTGAACTAGTACCATATGTATTTTCATGTAGCTATCATTGAGCTGAAGCTCTTGAGCTGTGAGATTCTATCAGACCCATCAAAATAAAATATTATGATGATTTTGCAAATTGTTTTACTTATGCAAAAGTCAATGTAAATTAAGTGTGGAATACTCCTGCACTCTTTTCTGTTTGGTAACTATTGATGGTAAATGATATTTTTTCGTTATGTTAACTTTTTTCTGTTTCCTAATCTCCTTCAAAGATAAGTATTGATAACGGGATAATAAATAAATATAAATAAATAGTGAATTTATGAAAATGTCAAATTGTTCATTAAATACACCAGACATCAGGTACGTAATCAGGGAAGATTGAAAAGGGGCTGAAAAGAAAGGAATCTAAGGACTATATTTATATTTGTGTGTATTCATTATTAATTTATCATATCATATCACTCCACTGAAGGGCTTGCTAGAAATAGTAGACAAGATTTGAGATAGGTTTCTAGATATTTTCTTAGGAGTTCCTGAGATTGAAAAATTAAATTACTTGAACTTTATGCACTAAGAACAGTTAATTTATTTAAATTTTTAATTAAATACCAATTTGGTTCCTACTATTTTATAGAAATTGACGTGCTTCCTATTGATTAAAAAAATTTTTGTAGCTTTAATTGACGTACTATTTATTCACTTAAATTCACAAGATGAAATGTCAAAATATTAAAGTATATCGAACAAAGATACGAACAGTCAAAGGAAAAGATTGTACACCTCAGGCTTTACAAAGCATCGTTGGAGTTCGGCGATAGAACTCATTATACAACATGAACTGCAAATATTATATTGCAAAAATATTTAACAAAATAGTTTTTAGTAAGTCAATCCGCTTCCTCACAATCCCGACTATGACATTGTCCTGACTAAAATTATCCATTTTAATTTACTTGCTGTAGCAAAAATTTGTAGATCTTATTTCATGGATATATATCACAATGGTTGAACAACTGTTATTATTAAAAATCCCATCTCTAAAAGATACAATTTATGCACCACATTTATATATTTTTTCTATGACTAAAATGTTTAGAACTTTTTTTTTTTTGTGAAATAGGCGCATTGAAAGCAAAATTAGCTTTTTGAGATTTGCTGTAAACGTCGTGAAATTGGGGGCTTTATGAAAATATTGTGCCTAACTGGAAATGTGCCTAATTTTCAACCTTTTATACCCGTTGAGTACATACATTAAATAAGTTTTAAACTTAAGTTTACTGTTTTAATATCAATTTTTTTTTATTTTAATTATTTAATTATTTAAATTGAATTAAAATAATAATATTGTTTTTAACAAAATCTTTTATTAATATAATATGTTTCATTGATTTAAGTCCAAATTAGCAAACTTTAAATACGACATAAACGCTTTCACTTCACACAAGCATGCATTAAGTTTTCAACAAAACTCATACACATAAACACTCATACACATTTCATGACATTTCGATTAGTCAGAAAAAACTGACAGCCATTTAAGTGAAGATACTTTTGTTATTTTCAAAACAATGGATTCAAAACAATTCCGTGTGTTAGTTTATCATTGCTTCAGCTCAGCAATGGCTTCAAAAGTGTTATCCGGACTCTGCTCTATCGAAAAGAACCATTTGTTATTGGTTTGCTGAATTTAAATGTGGTAGTGCAGACACCGATGATGGTGAACGTTCTGGTCGTCCAATTGAGGTGGTTACTCCAGAACACATCAATAAAGTCCAGAAATTGGTTATATCTAATCGTAAATTGAAATTGCATGAGATAGCTGAGACCGAAAAGATATCAGA
>NC_051847.1:116885021-116895422 GCF_002237135.1 Teleopsis dalmanni
TGAGCAGAAGTATGCAGGTTATTAAGAAATAAATAGGGAAATTGAAAAGAAAGATATATGTCTTCTAAAAATAAGTTGAGGGATATGATAATTTGAAAATTAAAAAATTGTATGCATTTATATTAACAGATCCATTGTTTACTCAAGACAAAAATTTATTTAATTATCACTGAAATTTTTAAGTAACTGTCTCAAAGTGTAGCGAGCTGCAATCTGTGCGGGTTATGTTATTGTCAAAGTACGTATTATTCAATGAGCATCTAAAAAAAATATGGCAACACGTTCATTACCAAAAAGGTAGGTAAATATACTAATGAGTGTTATTCTACAACCATCACATGTTAGTTATTGTTGTATGCTTATGTTAAGGAATTCGTATAGCTGAGATAAAACTCACTTAACTGTTTACTTAGGAATGTACACAGGGTGTTTTTGTAATCTGAACAACATTCAAAAATTATTATTTTTTGGTCCAAGATAGTAGAAATAGGGCAAATTATAACCCATACAAACCGAGATACAAGACATCTAAGAAAACTTTAACTGAGAAATCAGGACATTGTAATATACAGCGAATTTTGTCGCTCTTATTGATATTAACATGAAACGATTAAAAATTTTGTCATTTCATTAAAGCTATACGACACTAATTTTTCTTTTATGATATTTCAAAAATTTTAAGTTAACTTAAGATTCCGTAAGTCCTATATTAAAAAATCTTCAATTTAAGCTTAAAAATTACAATTTCTGTACATTGATGTAACTTAATTTTCTAAACATAGATGTCTAGGAAAGAAATGGGTTGCATATTCTGATACTATTGCGTTTAAATGATTTCTGCTGAATAATGATATCAATAGAATAGAATAACTGGTACACAGTACTTTGTTCCTTCAAAATGCTAAATGTTTCATAAAATTTACTTTTTTTAATTGTTTAACAACTACTTCCGCCAGTGCTTGACTAACTAACCAATAAAAGAGTTCAATTTTATTCCACACATCTCCTTTTTAATTATTTTTAAATTAGATTTTAATCACAAACTTATAACCAACTTAAATCGCTTGGATTCACAAAAGCAGACAGTTTTATTCAAAAATCTTGAAAATTAAAAAACTATTTTTTATATTAGCACATAATCACTTCAATGAACAGGAAGGTAAAAAGATAGATACATAAATGAATTACATTGAATTTAATAGTAAAATAGGCTCAGATATATCCGTTGACTGTGTGGCAAATACTTAAAGATACTTAGTATGCACTTTACTCCTAACAGTTTGAAGAGTATAAAAATTTATAAATAACACTAGTGAATACAATTCCATACTGAATAACATATAAATCAGTTTCAAAATTTTACAGTTTATGCTTAACTACCATCTCAATATTTCAATATAAAATGATTTTATTCTTCACTTAAGCAGTTAAATCTTTTACTCAAGCATATAATTATGTAAATCTTTCTAATATTAGCATACTTTATCCTTTTCCGTATCAATAGCAGTAGTTGTAGCAGGAACGGTAGCAGAAAACTATACGGCCGCCATATCTCTCCGCACACTTTCCTAAGACTTATGTGCCAGTATGTTAAAAATTTCCATAACTGGCTAAAATCCAATTTCGAAACTTTCAAATTCATATGCACACCCAGACTAACATTCATCCATTCGCAAGCACACATATGAATTCCCATATGAGTCAGTGGCTATGTATAGTTGCAGTGTTCGCTGTTTGTAAATCACAGACCAATGTTGCTCACAAGAAAAGGACCAATATCCAAAAAAATGTTGTAAAATAGCTTAAACAATCATATCATACCGTCCGTACACTAAAAAAATTTATGTATCTCATATTTATAAAAAATCAGTGCCCTTCACTTTACTATTCTTTAAGTGTGAATGAATTTTTTCGAGTTCAACAAAAATGTCGTAAAAATGGTCAGAAAAAGTGGGTATAAGAACCGGGACACAGTGGGCTACAATGTGTGTGAGCAAATCTAAAGGTGCTGCTTTGAATTCTTTTCTCCTTTTGGCACTGACACTGCATACATTTCGCATATTTTTGAAAATTAAAACACTAATGCAAACTGAAAGCAAAATTGGTAAAGACAGTGGAGGATTTCAAGAATAATATGTTACACAAGATGTTTTAATGAATAAAAGCTGACACTATAAGTCTAGTTCCTTTATATTTATGCTAAATTATTTTAAAGTGAAATTGAAACACACAATCAATACAGGATATACAAATAACATGAGATAGTTACAATCTAGATCTATCACACTCAACTTCTACTTTGACCCAGAGCAACTTGAATAACCTAGAACGCGATCCAATTATTATATCAAGAAAATTCATATATGCCACTTCGTTCAGTTTAATTAATTTTAGACTCCACTGAAGTTTTGGGATCCATACCCATGATGTGTAACTGCCAACAGGAGTGTGATCCCGGGTTTACATTGTGTTGACAGCCGACTTTGTAAATAATAGCACATTCAAAATGCTAGTAAGTGCGTACCAAATAACAATGTGAACTGCAGTTATTCCTTACTTTGTTGTTTGACTGAACCTACGCTAGTGTCATCTAATATATGAATTTAATCTAAGTTGAACATTAGCTGTATGCCTAAGTGAAGCATGGAAATTTCATTTATAAGTAAAATAAATTATATCAAAAATATCTTATAATTGATTATTTTGTTAAATACTTAAATTAAAGCCTAATAGCAAGTATTATCTACCCTTAAATTTCTAGTAAATTGTTATCATTTGATATTTTATCTTAATTGAAAACACTTCAAATAAGATTTAGATGGACTTATTTTACAATAATTGAAAGAAATTAGGAAGATAATATGTAATAATAATTCATGAACAGTCAAACGTTTTAAATTGTAATCTTCGCTACTTTTCTAACGCTTTTCTCTTAATAGAATTTTTGTCACAAGATGCCCGTATCAGCAAACGACTACTTAGAATAGTTGGAGGTTTTATTTATTATAAATATTAAGATAAATGTATCCGTGATACCCCCATCTCAACCAGTCTTTATTTGTACCTATGTGGGATTTGGGGCTTCAAGACTTTTACTTTAACCTAAGCTAAGTGGAATGTATTTTTTAAAGATATTACGGTGGCAACAATGAGATATCTGCATTACATTTCTGCATTGGGACATACATGAAGCAAAATGATGTCAGCTAGGATAATTTTATATATTTACACCAATGACAGAGATTTGACAAGCTAAAATCTACAACTTAGCTATTTTTTAACTTAAATTAGTTTGTACACTATTTTAAATTATGTTATTTAACAAATAAAAAAGATAGAGAACTTAGATATTTTACTTTAAACATCTAAAAGATATGTTAGTAAAAAAATATGTTCCCTCCTATAATTATTGTTTATTATTCCATTTTGTAAGACACTATTAGAGTAACTATTGAAGCATATAACACAATATTTTTAAATTTAATATCTCATTGTAGCTATTATACTTATAATATTAAAAAAACGAAAAATTTGCATTGAACTTGCATTATACCTACAATCAATTCTATTGACTCCCCCCGTAATACTTGCAAATAAATTCTTTCCTCTGACCTTTATAGCTTTATCCATGGCCCAACTGTTTATCGGTGTTGTAATACATTATTTATATGCCATTTATGTGTAGTGAAAGACATCGATTTTTATTGTAGGTATGTGGACCATAGATAGACCGATTTGGTTTCGTTTAATTCTAGGAGCCATTTAATTGTCGACTCTAATATTTTGTTTAGATAATATTGAAGTTAGCTTATGGCTTCACTCTCCGTTTTTCGACCGATAAAATGCATGTGTCATCTACTGTAAGATAATGATTCTCGATAAGTAAATCATATGTAAAAAGTTTGTACAAAATAAGTCCAAGTACACTGCCTTGAGAAGCACCAGTTTTTTTTTCCTTAAGGTTAGGGTATTAGTATACTTGATTGATCCGAATAAAAGCGGTCTGGTTGAAATGACTTTATTATAATATAATGTTGTTATAGTAATAGTGTCAATTAACTTTAATTTTGTTTAAGAAATCAACATGACATGTAACACAATTGAATTTAAAAAAGTCGAATGCAAAGTAAAAACATTACTTAACAGTTATTAGGCAAGAACAAGCCCCACTGATCTCAAATAAAAATGATCTATGTGATCAAAATTTCAATCAAAAGTGCGTTTACCTTCAAGTCTATTTAAATGTGTTGTGGATTGAAAGGAAGAATAAAGCCTTAGAACATATTGCAACTAGCTTAGATAGACAAGGAATGCTTAAAGCAGTTACCTATATTATTATTCACTCATAGACTCTTGAGTGCTGTCCCAGCACAGTGGTTCTTTATAATACTTTATTCTAAATATTTACACCCAAAGTTTCTTTTGAATTCGGCACCGTTTAAAACTCCTTGATATTAACTAACCATTGGAAATGGACCTCGGTTCGTTGAATAAAGTTTTTACACAAAGTTTTTTTTTATATACTTTCTTTTTCTTTTTGTTTTAGTTTTCAATTTCTTTATTTTATATATATATTTTTTTTTTTTGTTCTAGACTCTGATTTTAATAGTCACAACTAAAACAGCATAAATCGTTAGAAATTTAGTTATGTTTGGAAATGTATGGCTGCGTGCGTATGCAGGACTACAAATCGTTACTCTGTTTTAGCTAAAAAAGAATTTTTTTTATTTTTATGTTTTTTTTTCAGCATTTTTTATGAGATTTATTTTATATGCAAAATATCTTCTTTTTCTACTCTACGTGTTCTTCCTTCAGCAACTTTGTGTTCGCTTGAGTACGTCACATAGAATATCCTTTTCATATTTAAGTGAGTGGGTCTTGGTAAGTATGTGAACCGTACGGTATGTCCTGTTCAATATGTGCTCCATATAAAGAGGCATCTGCCCATTTGCCCAACTGCTCATCTGTCCCACTGCCATACTCACAGCTTCCGAAAGTATGGTCAAGTGTGCTTGAAAATTCGTTGAACAGATTCGTACTGCTGCATTTGCATACTTTAATGACATGCGATACGCTTACGTTTCTTCACTGCTGCTGCTGCTTTCTACTTTCTACTTTCCACTTTCATGTTTTAATACTTGTCCTTTCTAGATTTTTTCAGTTTGTTATGCACTACTTTTTTTTGTTTCTGACTTTAAAAAGTTTTAATGCGACTGTTGAAAATAATTTTTATGCACAAATTTTTCATTTGACTTTCCGTTCCTTTTGCTTTTTTGAAATTCACATGAATTTGTTTGACAGCTTGTACAATTTAAATATCATCGTCCTTCAACTGTCGGAAATTCAATGACTGACTTTTTAACTACGAACTTCAGTTGTCGCTTTGGTGCCGCCGTTTGTCCCTACTCCGCCCCCAACGTGGAAGATATTCGAAACGCTTTGAAGAACCGAAGAAATTGGAGAGGGTCTGGAGTGGTGAAGGTGCTATGTGTTAAGTTTTACTGAATTCATTGTTGACAATTTTTGGCGGTTGTTGTGGCAACACGTGACTTGCCTAGCAAAAAATTTATACTTTTTAAAATTTAACAAATGAAAAACACAAGCAAATAAAATAATAAAGTCGTACTGCTAAAATGTTTGAGTTTCTTTTCATTTCTTTATTAAAATCCCGCTGAGCTTCTGTACAAAAAAAAATGAGAATAATAAAAGTTGTTTTCTGCAATTTGTTTCGCATAAAATCAGTTAAAAATTCATTGACACTTGCAAGAATAATTTGTCCTGGGACGGGAATTCCAACTCAGCTCAATGCAATCGACGAGTTTGTAGAATAGTTTAACTGATAATAAACTGATTTGCTGAGTAGGACTTAATAATTCAGTAACTATTGCGGAAATCTCAATATTTTTTCATTAAATGGTTAAGTAAGCGTCCGTTTTAAAAGCAAATTATTCAAGTTCTTAACAAAAAGTTACAGAAACTTCTGTAAGAAATGTCTTTAAATAATTTTAATTTTTCCAAAAATTAAGTTTTGTTAAATTTATTGTCTTCGTAGCAAATTAGCATTTAAGATTATAAATTCTACAGCATTTATTGTTTAAATTTGCAAATAGAATATTTCCTTGCATAATGACAAACTTCAGTCAGATTTCGTTAGAAAAGGACGAACTTGAAGTTCGCTTGTATGTGTGTACGTACTATGTGACGTGGCATGCAGGATTGCTCTTCACTGTTTTCTGTTTGCTGTTTGCTGTTTGCTGGCATGTGTGCCAAGAATGTTAAATTTTAATTAAATAAATAAATACAGAAATTCTTAACAATAAAATTTTAACTTTTTTGCATAATAAATTACGGCAAATGTAAGGAAACAAATTATTTTACACAACATAAAATGCATGACGTACAGAAAATAGTGTCAACTGAAGACAGACAATCACACTTGGGTGGCTGAGATGAGCTCCGTTGAACTCAACTCCTGCTGATGAAAAATTACTTAATTTTACCACTCGAAATGATGCTAAACAGCAGCCAAGAAACAACGACAAAAACCAAAAAAAAAAAACGAAAAAAACATCAATAAATACAGCAATTTACAGCAAATTAAAAAATTCCAGCAAAATGTAATAAATAAATTTTGCTTTGAATTGCTTTCTTTGCAAGCAAAAATATAAACAAAAATATCTAAAAAAAACACAGAGTTTTAAATATGCAATTGTATTTCATGTCCTGTATCCTGTGTCTTGTAACTGCACGAGGATTTGGCAGCAAATATGCATGCTAAGCAGTAACTATTGACAGGCGGCTGCAAGCGGAAGGAAGCGGTTGCCAATCCTTCGTGCTATTGTGCTCCCAATAAATATTCCATAACTTTTTATTCCGTTCGTCGTCCTCAGTTCGGTTATTTTCATTCATTTGCCAAATATTAATTGGCAATAACTGGGTTCAATAAATTCCTTTGATAGATGAAATCAGCAAACATATGTGAAGAGAACTTTTTTGAGGCACTCATTTAAACCATTTCCCTCATTTATACAAAGGTTTTCTACAAAAAATTGTTTTCAAATTATGCTTCTATTTTCTTTAGTGCGGTTAGCTGTCACTTTTTGTAAATTATTTCTCCGTTTTTATAGTGCTTTGGTGAACATTTCGCATATTTTGTTGTTTTGTTTCATTTTTTTAGTGCAGTTAGCTGGCATATTGGCTGTAATTTTTTTTTTTTTGCTTACATATGAAATTTAAATTCAACAAGGATAAGGATAATATAAAGATAATTTTAAAAATGTTCAAACATTGTACGAAATTGTGTTATTAGGTCCTATTTTAGGTGATTTTGATTTGGTTGAGTTTTTGTGACAGCGTGTGATATTAACAACAAATACTAAGATAAAAGCGTCTCGCAATAATAACGATTAAAACAGCGAAATTCTTTTATTATCTTTATTACATATGCCGAAGTACACGCAATTAAATATGTCTAAGGGAATATAAAGAGAAACGATTACGGGGAAAAACGTATATATTTTCTTTGACAGCAAATCAGCACTCCAAACACTACACAAGGGCTCACCTTGAGTGGTCCCAAAACTAGTGTGAAAATGTCTTCAACTTCTTAAACATCCTGTTGAAAGCAACAGGGTTCACTTAATATGTATTCTACGGCACAGCAGATTTGAGTGAAACAAGAAAGCCGATAAACTAGCCAGAAAAGGAGCGGTCTCATATTATATTGGACCGCAACCATTTTGCGGTTCTTCATGAAGTTTTTTCAAACTTAAAATAAATGAATGGCTAGAAAGTGTAGCTCAATCTTATTGAGATAACGTAATGGCATGCAGACAAGCTAAAGGATTCATGTCGAATTGATTAAAAGTCAGAATTAGGGAACGTCTAATGCTGAACAGGAAAGGCATCCGACTTGTCGCAGAGTTTCTCATTGCAAAGGTATTACGAGACACGGTACTTATAAACTGCCTATCCACTTATTAGGAAATTAGGCAACATTTCTCCAAAGGACATAATGGTATTTTGAACTGCTACTCGCTTATGGAACTAATGTGGGTTTGTCACAGTAATCCTAAAAGGATGCAGTGACGTGGTGACAAGTTCCTAACCCATTGAAAAGTTATATATGTTACAAGGGCAACTGATATGGATTATTACCCAACTACAGGCGTAAGTGCAAGATATAATTGACATCTTACTCTATAGAATGAAACAATTATGGCAATTTTGGGTAGAGGATGACAAAGAAAAGTGGACTAGAAACTAGCCTAAGTTTGAATTTTTGAATTTTGCAATTATTCGATAACAGTGCAATCTGTTTGAAGCTTGTATCTGATTCGGTTTTTGATGACCACTAGTTTTTTGTCTTTTTCTCAATTTCTTCTTGTTAAATCTTTTTTCAGTGAGCATAAGTTTTTTTGAAACACATTGTTAGAGGAATAAACCGCATTAGACTTCATTATGAATAGGAGAGATGGAGAGCTGCTGTTACAAAGCAACGTATTAAAAATCACAACAGAGTCCCTACTATTTTGACTCTAGTATCCCGTTATATCTACATGTTTAATATTATTTAGAACGGCACTCACAAACTGAAACGTCTAAGTAAACTTAACTTCAAAATTAAGGAAGACGGAATGATTGTGCTGTTAACCCAGTATAGTAACCCAGACACAGTATATAGTCTTGAATAATTGCAAAATCAACGAAGTATATAAATAGTAATTAATTAATGTAGTTCTAAAAATTTGTTACGAAAGAATATTAAAAAAAAATATGTATATATATGTCTAGTACTTCAAGTATACAGCCTTTTTTAATCCACTTCATCCATTTTATCTACTTCTACACAACTTATACTTGCAACAATTATTTATCTTCAGCCGCTGTTGCTCAGCGCTATGATTAAACCAGCAACAAAACCACCAACTTCATTACTCTCCCATTAAATGTTTGTAAATAAACTCAATTGCTTATTTAAACAAAAACGTTGAACAACAACAGCCCCAGCAACAACAATAGAAGTAGTTGTAACAGAAACAAAAACAATCCTGATAACAGATTATTATGTTAGTTAAATGCTCCTAGCCGACTGAGATAATAGATACAAGAAAAATTTTTCTATCCATCTACAGTAATAATTCAGCTTTGCCTGCGCCTCCACTGCGTTTGGCTTCCAGCAACTACGAAGCCGACGTGAACAAACGCGTTTGGCCTTTACTGCATAGTTTTTGCTGTGGCAACGAACTGAACACCAAGCGGACTTTGCGTAATTTATTACTTTCAGCTGCCGGCCAGATACACTTTGGCAGATTTGCGTCAACATTGCAATGCGCTACAAAAGCAAAGTCAGAGCAAATGTCGATTTTCGCTAATAAACTCAGGAAGGATTAATTTCGTGATTTATTATGCACGCGTACTGAAATCTAAGCTATGCGAGCAACTCAGATACATTACTCATTGCCAGAATAACTACAAGCGCTCAACCTGCGTCTGTAATGTGATTTCATTTATTAATGCCTTTTAAGTAAATTTTTTCCAGTTGCCTAAGATGAATTGCTGAATTCCTCTCAAATTGGCCAAGAGCAAAGTTTAACGATAGCATATGCCAAGCTAAAGCAAATTCGAACTGAAGGTAGTAACGAATTTATTTAGTCGTAAGTTAAATGAAACTATTTCCAATTTTGTATTTAATCACATGGAATAAAAAATTGTTTAAAAAAAAATTTTCAATTAAATTTTAGTTTTTAAATGAATTCAAATAAATTTTTAAATTATTTCATGAATACACAAAACCAATTGTTGAAACTGTGAAACTGAATTATAGCATATTCCCCATACAGCTAATTGAACTTGTATTGAGCAAATTAAGCTTTGCTCGTTTCCATTGGTATCAGTTCATTTAAGCATGCGAAAAAGCTTTTATGAGTCAGAAACTTTTGTGATAGTTCTAGGAAAGCTTTTTTTTTTTACATATCAGTTGATATCTAACTGAAATTAATAAAAAATAAACATACGTTATTGTATAATGATATCAAATTATATTTGATATATAAACTTATTAATATATGTTTATATATTAATTAGGTGACCCCGTGAACTTCGTACCGCGTAACAGTCAATGAATGTTATATTAAATTTTAGATTCATCAGCGATCGAATTTTGTGCTTGAATACACGTGCAGTGATGTCGTGCCGATCACTTGGAAGCAGCATTTCCAGGAAGCAGCATTTGAACAATTTCTTTCCATATTGGATTTTACGAACTAATTTTCTTGGTAGTTTCCTCACCTGATTTAAAAACAGTAAAATTAGTATTAAAGTGGTATCCATCATCTTCTTGCCAAATCATCAGTGGGTATTGCAACGTGTCATATGAACAGTGTGTTTCACATATTTGTT
>NC_051847.1:116895522-116903507 GCF_002237135.1 Teleopsis dalmanni
TCACACTTGCGCGCAATGGGCGAAATGAGCGCACACATTTCAACATAAATTTCAAATTCATAGTAATTATGCATTTTTAATTAATGCCCCGCACTCCGCACTCCACACTCGCACTTCACACTCGCAACACCAAGCGCGAAGCAACCGAACTCAAAGTACCCCAACCAGTTCAACCCAAAGCAATCCAGAAGATGCTATTAGAGGCTGTTAACATAGTACACTGTGGGACGTATGTATTAATACATTTATATCTGCTCGAGTGTAAGTGTATGTGTGTGTTTTTGATAGTATTTATGTGCAGCAACTCATTTCTTTTTCATTACAACAACAGCAGCAAATTCATCAACAGCAGCAGAAGGAACAGAAGGAGCAGCAGCAGCGGCTGACTTCAGCCCAGTTTTCAGCTCGGATTTAAATGAATTTCATTTTAATGAAAAGCTAATGCCTGCGAAAAGCATTGGTAACGCCAACTCGCAAGCCTTATACAAATATTTAATATCTGTTAAATCTATGTGCATACATATCTGTATCTCTACACGACTGTATGTGAATAATGTATCCATATTTGCATTTGAATCTGTATCTGCAAAGCTTAATTGATGTGCTAAATTCCAGTTTTAATGCGCGTTAAATTATGCCAGACAAAAATTTCAAGTAGTAATTTGAATATTAAATATTTTAATTTTTTATTATCTAATTATTTCTAATTATTTAATATATAATTTTTATGGCTATCAAGTCTCTATGAAGACAATTTAAACTTCACCAGAATACATATTTCTTTAATATTTCCATATCTGGATATATATACCTATATTGTTAACTAATTCTAACATGTGATTCTTTATTCAGTTCAGTACAGTACAGAACAGTACAGCACAATACAGTAGTACACTTCAGTTCAGTTCTGTTAATCAATTTCCTGCAAACATGGAGAGGCTATTCATTAAAAACCGAGTCATAATATAGGCACGATTAGAGGCACGAGAACTCTGAAAAGTAGGTTCTATACTACTTTTTATTGACGCAACAGAGCTTACGGACCAACTCTAAGCCCAGAAGGGGGCACAATAGATCCGACGGTCGCAGTGCCACATCCCCTAACAATAATAGTTATAATATAAGCACGATTTTATCTGAAATTTCTAGCCAAAGATATAGAATTTATTATCCAGTAAGGAAAGCAGACACCTTGTAGAAAATAAAGTCCAGTGAGTAAATAAGGACACATAAGGACTCCTCAGGAGACATACAAAATTTTATAAAATTGCCACTGAATATTTAAGCATGCAACGGATAATATGCGTTTATATGAAGTGTTTTGTTCAGGATATGGAAATCAAATTTAAAAAAAAAACATTGCTGGTATGCCAACATAGACCACTGATATTAAGAACTCTAACGGAAAGTAACACAGCGGGGTCACACCAGCAAATCATATTCGCCTAAAAACAGGTCCGCTTGTGGAGGCTACGTTGTCATTTAACTCTACCTTTCATCAGTTGATAGTTGATTTTGAAATATGCCTTGTAACACTATCCTGCTAAACCGAAAGTTATTTAGACCCTGTGCAAGCAGTTGAAAACACTTGAAATCGATGCCCAGTAACTTTACCCAGCCAACAACAATAACATCGTTCAACATTGCAACCAAGTTAAAAAGTATTCTGCTAAATGCATTTCTAACCATTTCATCCTTTACCCGTAGATACCTTTATTCCAATATGTCTCAAATATTTTCAAGTCTATATATTAGCACTACAAATATAATTTGTATTATGTGTTGCTTTTTAGAGGACGAATATATGACGAACATATGGCAAATGTTGAGAGGCGTGATTGGCTGATATTCCCTAATCTAATAATAAAAAGATTTTTAAAAAATATTTTTAAGAGTTATTATAGGATTTATATTTTAAATTCATGTATGTCTCTTGCTTTTTTCCTTATTTAATTACTACAGTCAATTAATTTCAGTAAAGTAAGTCAAAATCATTTCAAAAAAGGAAAAATAAAATTTTTGTTTTTAATGTGGAGTAATTAACTCTTTGTAGTTACTCTGGGAATAACTAATTTATTATTTTGCGCACTTATGTATTTTAAACCCCCCAAAGGCTGTCTTTATGTGCAAAAACTTAACGCAAATAAAAAAAATGTGGCACAAACATAACACAAATATTTTAATGAATACTAAAAGGAAAGGATAAAGTATTAGTTTTGTGAAAGGATTACTTGTTCGAGAACTAACACATATATCTGAATTCTCGCACATTTATGTTATGACAAGATACATCCATTTATCAGTGTATTTAACAGAGGAAATAAATTTCACTTATCAAATTTTAATGATAATAAACATGCAATTTAAATAATTTTGCTTACTCTAATTTCCCAAAGGACATTACTGCAACGACAACCTTTCACTGACAGGCTCCGAAAACTTTATTTGTCTGCAATTAAACGAAAAAGTATATGTAAAAAAATATATTCCATTTGGTTTAGAACTTCACTTGAAACACAACTGTCAAACAAGTTAAAGATAAGTATAAAACTTTATATTAAAAATTCCATTTTATATGTGTGTCTTCATAAAAGACTCTTTCCATCCATTTCGAGCATGTAAAGTTCCTCAGACCTGTTGCATATATTTTCATTGACATAAGAATTGTTTTAAAAATACAACAGGATTAGCAATTAAATTTTGTTTATAATCCTAATATTAATAGACTTTTCAAAATTTCACTATGGAAGCTTAAGTATACATAATTTTATATAATTTTGTTCAATTAACTTAGATTTTTTTAATATTATTTTTACGCAATTTTTACTTGTATTATTTTGATTTTTATTTTAGAAATTTATTCAAGAATATAAAAAAATATTAGGTTTTTCTTAAAAATATTCAATAATGAAATCTTTAAAATCTGATTTGAAAGTTTTATTGAAGCTGGTAGCAAGAGGACTGAAATGTTCAGTCTATGACTTAACATATACTATAAAAAAACCACTTTCTTTTCATATATTAATGCCGAAAAATACACTCGGCTTTCAACAACTCCCAACACTAAAGCGACCAACTTCAATTCTTACAAACTTCAAAGAGAAAAATACTGATGTGGCTGTATCTATATGTCGGTTAGGTTAGGTTAGAGTGGCGGCCTTGTATAACAAGAAGGCTCACTTGAGCTCAAATAATAGCCCGTTGTGGTACCACAGGAATAGCGTTGATTCGTACATAGACTAGAAGGTTAGTATACGACCAACGCCGAAAAAGGCAACAACTCATCCATAAGGTAAAGGTAAACCAACTTGACAATTCTATAAATCTGGGTAAGTCCCTAATATTGCAAGATGGCAGCTCAGTCAGATCGGTAAAGAAAGGAGCCCCCAACATTTCTGATCTTTTTCTAGCCTAAGATGGGCAAAGACACATGATAGGAAACACAGCTTTCTCATCGTCCTTAGATCCACAGCCGCTACAAAGGTCATTATAGGGAATACTTAGTCTCATAGTATGCTTTTCTATTATGCAGTGACCCGTCAGCACCGACATCATAGTGATGAGTAGGTTGCGTTTTAGTTGAAGTAGCTGGCTGTTACATTTTTTTATTTAAATTAGATTAAATGAATCTAAAGATTTGACAGCTGAATTCATTAGCCCAGTGTTAATTGACTATGGTATGCAAGCGGAAGTGGAACGCCAATATTTCGGGAAATGAATGTCAGCGAGAACAGCGCCAGCCTCGGAGATGTCCCTGCAATTCCACAGGAATCCAAATAAGTTGAACCTTATTACACCTAGCCAGGTCATTGAGGGAAGCTCGGCAGTTTGAGTTATGATTGATGTGACTGAAGTGCTTATCAGTGATTTAATGGCAACTTGGCCATGCGAGAAGATTGAAATAGTTTCATCGGAGATTTGATTGCTAAGGGTCCGTTTATAACATAATGCATAGTAACTCTATACGACACATAATACAATTTGTTAGGTGGACTTATTTAAGGTAATTAATTGGAAATAATAAATCAATTTAAAAAATATGAACATTTTTATAATAGATTTTTCTGAATCCATACGAACGGTATTTATTTGGGATTAAATGAACAATAAACTTCAAAGGAGATTGCCTACAATAAGATTAATTTTAATAAAATAATTTTATTATTTAAATATGAGTTGAATTTATGTAGTTTACTTGTAAGAAAAAGCAAATAAATTTTTTTAATATGTGAACGCCTAACATGAATTTTATACTTGACTTTTAGCTTAATTTCTATCCATTCTTGAATGAAATCAATTATACATAACATATACATTCATACATAAATGCATATAAGTATTTATCCTATTATGCATATGAGTTTTAAATTTATAATTTGTGAGCTAAAAGTAAGCACATACGAGTATCTCATTTTGGCTTTAAAATTTTTAAATTTGTTGCTCGCTCGCAAGTTAAAACGATTACACGAAAAACTTTGAATAATCAAGTCAAAAAATTCCATATACCAGGGAATGGCATTTTATGCTCGTATCTAGAATTCAAATTAATCTACATGCATACATATTGGCCTATACATACACACACGTGTTTGTATCTACGTATCTATGCGCTGAATAATAAATCGCTTGTAAGTGTGATGGAATTAAAAAAGTTTTTACGCGATTTTTCAGGCGTTTTTTGTCATTTCTCTTGCATTTTTCATATTGTTTCATATTATTTTGTTTAAAAGGATTCGATTTAAATGCCAAAGTTGTGCGCGATACAAATATGTTCGTCCGCTTGTGCCGGAAATTCACATATTTAAATTAATCTTATGAAATTTAATTTAACTTTTGTCATGAAAAAGAAATGAGCAAACGAATTTATTTGCACTCGCAAATTATTTTAAGTTGTCAACATTAAAGCGCATGAAAACAATCAAATCAGGACGAAAGTGGTGTCCTGAATAAACGACATCCAAACAAAAAGATAGAATGGAAAAAATTGAAATAAAAACAGAAGGTATAGGCAAATTCCATAACAAGGACATACAAAACAGATTAAAAACATTGCAAGAGCTCAAAACAGAGCTCAGTTAACAGCAAATAGAAACATTTTTAATAAATTTTATTGCCTATCCTTTATGAAACGAAAGGAAAACGAACAAAAATCACTGCAGTAGCTAAAGTGAATTTTATTAAAACTACGATATTGCATAGAACGAAAAAAGGATTAAAATGGAAACGTCCATTTATGATGTATGAATACGTAACTGAGTTCCTAGAAACGGATTAGAATATTAATATTCTAATCCGACGGCACCAATGAAGTTATGTGTTTTGAACATAACTTCCTCCTTGTTAAAGAGTGAGACCCATCTAAAACCTCTGCTGATCTTTGGGTGACAGCACCCGGTGATGAATACGCAACACAAAATTTTTATTTTTATTTTTTATTTATTAATTTATAAATTATTTATTGAATTTTTCGTGTTGAAACTAACTATAAGTGAGGATAATTGAATACCAATAATTCCTCCCTCGTAAGTTTGAGTATTAATCACAGCCACTATGACACTGCCAACTTCAGTTGGTCAGAACAGCTGAAGCTGTGGGTACCTGACCCCCGTAGTACCAGATTTTCACCTCCGGTCAGGTGTCGCAAGTGCCGCGTCACTTACTATCATGTACACTCCAAGCAGTATCGGCATAGCGCCGTTATTTTAGTCCCCGTTTAGATATGCCTTACCTCGGGAATATTCTAACCCCATAACCCCTGTGTAAATTTCGCAGTATATTCAATACTTATCAATACTTCCTTAAATGCGAAGAAAACGTGACCCCAGTCTAGCCCGCTATCAAGTTGTTTTCAATAAATTGTTTTTTTTCAAATAGTAAGTGCACAAAATCTAGAAGAGGTTTGATTTCAGCAAGATGGTAGCATACCTATTCCATATTTTTTGTGTTACAATATATTCAGGTATTTTAATATGTGCAATATAGACTCAAGTCAATTAAAATAGTTCTAGAAAAATGGATCTCTAGTCCTTATTCATAAATATTGCCATAACACAAAAACTCGAACGATGACTTAAATTCTAACGACTTAAATTCTAAAGAGCTAATTTTATGTGTTAGAAAAGGGTAAGCGCCAAAAATTATGGAATTAACAACCCCGATTTTGTGAATCCTTAGAAGAGGATTTAACAATCAAAACCGGGAAAAATTTTCAACTAATAAATCAGTACAGAGCCAGTATGTGGAAAAACAGTTGGAAATGTTACACCCTTATGGCACAAAGAATCAGTAACATTAAACACTTTACTTCCTGAAGAGTGATATGGGTTCAAAAAAAACCATTGCACATAACTACAACTGGGCCGCATCCCCTTAAATTTGAATTCAACTAATCTTTTGGCGATTTCGTAGTAACTTCACAGAAACGTGGAAAACGTAGAGTTAAAAATTGCACATCAGCAACTCGTAGATTGAAAATCGGTGTGTGAGAAGACACCCCTCTTTTACCATGTTTAATATTTGCACATTTGATGTTTCAAGAATGTCACCAATATTGATATTCCTTCGATTTTCTACGATACCCGCATCATTTTTGACAAAAAAAAGCGAAAATCGAATTACAAACTCCTGAATCTACTGCAATGAATGGAAAATGAGATAAACTTAAAGGAAACAATCATGATGAACGTTTTTCATCAGATGTGAAAGACTCCAACCATGGAGTGTACTCAAATTCCATTATTTTTAGTTTACGATAATTGTGGGAAAGATACTGATGCAAGACTTAGCTTCAAGGAAATCTACGAGAGATGTAAATTTTATACTCACTTCTTGTTAGTTAAAATTTAAAAATTTAAATTTGATTATGAAGTTTATTTTCTTACGTCAAACAAGTATTGTGCCATGGAGGCCAAACAGTATTTGTAAAGAGAAGCCTACTAAATATAGACTTTATTCTAAGCTAGTCTACGCTCTAGTTTTTATGGAAATATAAGATGTACAATAGCTTAGAATAATTTGGATTTATTTGTGGTTTTTCAATTAATAATTTTAAAATTTAATTTTAATTTTCAAATTTGATTTTAATTTTAAAATTAATAAATAGTAGTCTTAAAATTAAAAATTAAATAAAAAATATTTAAAAATTTATTATTATTTGCAAAAGACACTGAAGTTTCCAGGACAGTAAAAATTAAGTTTTTTTTTGTTTCCATTTCATTTCGTAGTTGTTTTTTATGTTTTTTTTTTGTCTTCTAATTTTATTTTTCTTTATGGATCTCATTCTTTCTGCTATTGTTAAATTTTTTCATCATCAAATTTAATCCCAACGAGTCTTTTGTCGATATCTCACACCATTTGCTCTGAAAATTGTGTCCTTTCCTAAATGTGAGCACATTCACGTGCTACAAATTCTTTTATCCTATTTTAGAGTATAGAGGGATCCAAAAAAAAAAAAACAAGAAAGGATTTTATTTGCCAATTTATAATATTTTTTCACTATATTTGCTTTTGTCTATGGCGACTTTTTATGATATGATTTCATTGAAGTAATTTCTTTCAATGTTTTTACAAAATTTTTAAAAATATTTATCTATATATACAAGATATGTAGATATTTAGATATATATGTTTATAAATATTACGTTTTTGTGTAGAATTTTGTGTTTATTATTAGAGGTCAAGCGTTTTCAAATTGCTATAAAACACATTTTTATGATTCTTAGTGTTAATATTAATATATACATGAATTTGGCTCATCTTAGATTATTCTCACAGTGAAGTTATAATACCCTATACCCAACTGAGAATACTAGTGTTTAAAGAAAGAGTAAATGGATCTGTCCATCGACACATAAAACAATAGAAAACTGTTTATAGCTCTGCTCCTGGTGCCAACATTCCGGTATTTTTGTTTTTAGAAGTAGGCGCACACAACAAACAGTCTGCGTTTGACATAAGTGACGAAAAGCATAAGTGGCGGGTCTTTT
>NC_051847.1:116903607-116916176 GCF_002237135.1 Teleopsis dalmanni
AATTGAAAATATATTGCATTGCAACTCGTAAAAAGATAGTCTAGCAGTTTTTAATTCATCTTATCAGGGCACTAGAATACAAATACATCGCAAATATAAAGACAGGTGTGTTAATACAGAAAGTTGAAACTGTGTTCTGGAAAAAAGAGCACAACTTAGTCGAAATTGATTATTTTTTTCTTTAAGTTTGTCTATTTTTTCGCACCCCACAAACAATATTTTTAATTTAAACCCAGTTAATTTCTTGAACTGTCATACAGCTGATACGGGTATAGCTAAATAACCATAATCATAGATGTATCTGGAAATATCTATTGGTTTAATTTTTTGTATGTTTCATTTCAACTACAATTGTCAAAAAATGAACCCAATCAAATTTGAACCATCAGTCCGTGATATAACATAAAGCTAATGTGTATTTAATTCTATTCCAATTTAAAGTTTTATTAATTCAACCTACTATGTAACTTGTAAGAACTGACGCATAAACCACAGCTATATAAATTAGCTTAGTGGTTGTAAATTATTATTTTTTTTTATTATTTTGTATGAAGAAAGCGTTGCTGCATATTTATCTTAGAATGATAACGTCCTGCAATTTCTTGTCATAAGACAAAAATAAAATTTATGAAATATTTGTTAACCTCGCAATGTCATTTAGAAATACTCTCATATAAGCTGTTCATCAGTAGATATATAATGAAATTAGTTTATTTTTGATGAATGAATAATAAAACAGATACTATTACATAGTTAAAGTGTCTAAATTAAACAAAAATTAATCAAACTAGGTTCTGACTAACAATAAAGGACCTAATAGTAAGGTCCTTTATAAAAGTTTGTAGTATATGGAGTTTGTAATCAAACTCAAACATCCTACAAATAATAAAGCCGATGAGAATTAAATAAAGTGAATTTTATTGTGTCTTTTATTATTGTTATTATTATTATGACGAATAACTTTTCTGTATAAAATTTTAGAATCGCCAGTGTGCCTTAATAGTCGTCGACGTATATGAATATTCTTATGATTCTTATGAAAAGTTTTTTTTTTTTACTATAATTTTGAATCTGAAATTAAAGATTCCATTGTATAGTCTTATAATGGTTCTTATCTAGTAACTATAACATAATTTAACACAACCTTGTTATGACTCAACTGCTTCATAACATAATATTTCACAGTCATTTCTAATAAAGTAACTGGAATTTTTTTTATCTTAGAAATAATTTGTCTAATTAAAATGAATTAAAATTATGTGCAGCGTTAAATTTCAAATTCTTTTAAAGATATTATTCCACGAAAAAGTATCAAACATTTAATATAGAAACTGCTTTAGTAACGTTGGCAGTTTACGTCTCTATCCCCCAATCCAACCAAGAGGCAAATATTCAAAAAAATCTTTAAATTGTAATTAATTTTATGCTGTTTTGCTTCCCAAGCCAAGCAACTCACTAATACCCACTCTCTGCTTTACTTTGCAATGTTATCATATTCCATTGCTTATCCCTTCATGCTTCCAGATCGTGTTTCTAATCTTACTCGTAACCAAGGAATTTTAAATCAACCACTGACAATTCTGCCAAGCAGCCAAATAACTCACAGCCGGAGCTGCGAGTTCTCAGGCCTTGTCAGAGTCGGTTTAACATCACACTTGCGCGCAATGGGCGAAATGGGCGCACACATTTCAACATAAATTTCAAATTCATAGTAATTATGCATTTTTAATTAATGCCCCGCACTCCGCACTCCACACTCGCACTTCACACTCGCAACACCAAGCGCGAAGCAACCGAACTCAAAGTACCCCAACCAGTTCAACCCAAAGCAATCCAGAAGATGCTATTAGAGGCTGTTAACATAGTACACTGTGGGACGTATGTATTAATACATTTATATCTGCTCGAGTGTAAGTGTATGTGTGTGTTTTTGATAGTATTTATGTGCAGCAACTCATTTCTTTTTCATTACAACAACAGCAGCAAATTCATCAACAGCAGCAGAAGGAACAGAAGGAGCAGCAGCAGCGGCTGACTTCAGCCCAGTTTTCAGCTCGGATTTAAATGAATTTCATTTTAATGAAAAGCTAATGCCTGCGAAAAGCATTGGTAACGCCAACTCGCAAGCCTTATACAAATATTTAATATCTGTTAAATCTATGTGCATACATATCTGTATCTCTACACGACTGTATGTGAATAATGTATCCATATTTGCATTTGTATCTGTATCTGCAAAGCTTAATTGATGTGCTAAATTCCAGTTTTAATGCGCGTTAAATTATGCCAGACAAAAATTTCAAGTAGTAATTTGAATATTAAATATTTTAATTTTTTATTATCTAATTATTTCTAATTATTTAATATAAATTTTTATGGCTATCAAGTCTCTATGAAGACAATTTAAACTTCACCAGAATACATATTTCTTTAATATTTCCATATCTGGATATATATACCTATATTGTTAACTAATTCTATTGTGTGATTCTTTATTCAGTTCAGTACAGTACAGAACAGTACAGTATAATACAGTAGTACAGTTCTGTTGATCAATTTCCTGCAAACATGGAGAGGCTATTCATTAGAAACCGAGTTATAATATAGGCACGATTAGAGGCACGAGAACTCAGTAAAATAGGTTCTATACTACTTTTTATTGACGCAACAGGGCTTACGGACCAACTCTAAGCCCAGAAGGGGGCACAATAGACCCGACGGTCGCAGTGCCACATCCCCTAACAATAATAGTAATAATATAAGCACGATTTTATTTGAAATTTCTAGCCAAAGATATAGAATTCATTAACCAGTAAGGAAAGCAGACACCTTGTAGAAAATAAAGTCCAGTGAGTAAATAAGGACACATAAGGACTCCTCAGGAGACATACAAAATTTGATAAAATTGTCACTGAATATTTAAGCATGCAACGGATAATATGCGAATATACAATATCTTTAGTATGGTGTAAACACACGTTTATATGAAGTGTTTTGTTCAGGATATGGGAGTCGATATTTAAAAAAAAACTAAGCATAATTTAATTTTGTGTTTGATAGATACAATAGCTATAGGGATAACTAACTATTTGATGGCTTGAGTGATAAATAATTCGTTTTATCAATGATCTGTGTTAGAACATATTTTATACAACATATTGAAACTCCAATTTTCCATAATTTTTTTGTTTTATTTATAGTTTTATCTCACAAATATTGCACTCAACGATTGCTTACAATAACGAAAACATTGCTGGCATGCCAACATATACCAGTGATATTAAGAACTCTAACAGAAAGTAACACAGCGGGGTCAGACCACCAAATCATATTCACCTAAAAACAGGTCCGCTTGTGGAGGCTACGTTGTCATTTAACTCTACCTTTCATCAGTTGATAGTTGATTTTGAAATATGCCTTGTAACACTATCCTGCTAAACCATAAGTTATTTAGACCCTGTGCAAGCAGTTGAAAACACTTGAAATCGATGCCCAGTAACTTTACCCAGCCAACAACAATAACATCGTTCAACATTGCAACCTAGTTAAAAAATATTCTGCTGAATGCATTCCTATACATATCATCCTTTACCCGTAGATACCTTTATTCCAATGTGTCTCATTTTTAAAAAATATTTTTAAGAGTTATTATAGGATTTATATTTTAAATTCATGTATGTCTCTTGCTTTTTTCCTTATTTAATTACTACAGTCAATTAATTTCAGTAAAGTAAGTCAAAATCATTTCAAAAAAGGAAAAATAAAAATTTTTTTTTTAATGTGGAGTAATTAACTCTTTGTAGTTACTCTGGGAATAACTAATTTATTATTTTGCGCACTTATATATTTTAAACCCCCCAAAGGCTGTCTTTATGTGCAAAAACTTAACGCAAATAAAAAAACTGTGGCACAAACATAACACAAATATTTTAATGAATACTAAAAGGAAAGGATAAAGTATTAGTTTTGTGAAAGGATTACTTGTTCGAGAACTAACACATATATTTGAATTCTCGCACATTTATGTTATGACAAGATACATCCATTTATCAGTGTATTTAACAGAGGAAATAAATTTCACTTATCAAATTTTAATGATAATAAACATGCAATTTAAATAATTTTGCTTACTCTAATTTCCCAAAGGACATTACTGCAACGACAACCTTTCACTGACAGGCTCCGAAAACTTTATTTCTCTGCAATTAAACGAAAAAGCATATGTAAAAAAATATATTCCATTTGGTTTAGAACTTCACTTGAAACACAACTGTCAAACAAGTTAAAGATAAGTATAAAACTTTATATTAAAAATTCCATTTTATATGTGTTTCTTTCATAAAAGACTCTTTCCATCCATTTCGAGCATGTAAAGTTCCTCAGACCTGTTGCATATATTTTCATTGACATAAGAATTGTTTTAAAAATACAACAGGATTAGCAATTAAATTTTGTTTGTAATCCTAATATTAATAGACTTTTCAAAATTTCACTATGGAAGCTTAAGTATACATAATTTTATATAATTTTGTTCAATTAACTTAGATTTTTTTAATTTTATTTTTACGCAATTTTTACTTGTATTATTTTGATTTTTATTTTAGAAATTTATTCAAGAATATAAAAAAATATTAGGTTTTTCTTAAAAATATTCAATAATGAAATCTTTAAAATCTGATTTGAAAGTTTTATTGAAGCTGGTAGCAAGAGGACTGAAATGTTCAGTCTATGACTTAACATATACTATAAAAAAACCACTTTCTTTTCATATATTAATGCCGAAAAATACACTCGGCTTTCAACAACTCCCAACACTAAAGCGACCAACTTCAATTCTTACAAACTTCAAAGAGAAAAATACTGATGTGGCTGTATCTATATGTAGGTTAGGTTAGGTTAGAGTGGCGGCCTTGTATAACAAGAAGGCTCACTTGAGCTCAAATAATAGCCCGTTGTGGTACCACAGGAATAGCGTTGATTCGTACATAGACTAGAAGGTTAGTATACGACCAACGCCGAAAAAGGCAACAACTCGTCCATAAGGTAAAGGTAAACCAACTTTACAATTCTATAAATCTGGGTAAGTCCCTAATATTGCAAGATGGCAGCTCAGTCAGATCGGTAAAGAAAGGAGCCCCCAACATTTCTGATCTTTTTCTAGCCTAAGATGGGCAAAGACACATGATAGGAAACACAGCTTTCTCATCGTCCTTAGATCCACAGCCGCTACAAAGGTCATTATAGGGAATACTTAGTCTCATAGTATGCTTTTCTATTATGCAGTGACCCGTCAGCACCCGTTACATTTTTTTATTTAAATTAGACTAAATGAATCTAAAGATTTAACAGCTGAATTCATTAGCCCAGTGTTAATTGACTATGGTATGCAAGCGGAAGTGGAACGCCAATATCTCGAGAAATGAATGTAAGCGAGAACAGCGCCAGCCTCGGAGATGTCCCTGCAATTCCACAGGAATCCAAATAAGTTGAACCTTATTACACCTAGCCAGGTCATTGAGGGATGCTCGGCAGTTTTGAGTTATGATTGATGTGGCTGAACTGCTTATCAGTGATTTAATGGCAACTTGGCCAAGCGAGAAGATTGAAATAGTTTCATCGCAGATTTGATTGGCAACGGCCCGTATATAACATAATACATAGTAGCTCTATATGTCACATTATACAATTTGCTAGGTGGTCTTATTTAAGGTAATTTATTGGAAATAGTAAATCAGTTAAAAAATATGACAGCTTGACTATGCGAGAAGATTGAAATAGTTTCATCGGAGATTTGATTGCCAAGGGTCCGTTTATAACATAATACATAGTAACTCTATACGACACATAATACAATTTGTTAGGTGGACTTATTTAAGGTAATTAATTGGAAATAATAAATCAATATAAAAAAATATGAACATTTTTATAATAGATTTTTCTAAATCCATACGAACGGTATTTATTTGGGATTAAATGAACAATAAACTTCAAATGAGATTGCCTACAATAAGATTAATTTTAATAAAATAATTTTATTATTTAAATATGAGTTGAATTTATGTAGTTTACTTGTAAGAAAAAGCAAATAAATTTTTTTAATATGTGAACGCCTAACATGAATTTTATACTTGACTTTTAGCTTAATTTCTATCCATTCTTGAATGAAATCAATTATACATAACATATACATTCATACATAAATGCATATAAGTATTTATCCTATTATGCATATGAGTTTTAAATTTATAATTTGTGAGCTAAAAGTAAGCACATACGAGTATCTCATTTTGGCTTTAAAATTTTTAAATTTGTTGCTCGCTCGCAAGTTAAAACGATTACACGAAAAACTTTGAATAATCAAGTCAAAAAATTCCATATACCAGGGAATGGCATTTTATGCTCGTATCTAGAATTCAAATTAATCTACATGCATACATATTGGCCTATACATACACACACGTGTTTGTATCTACGTATCTATGCGCTGAATAATAAATCGCTTGTAAGTGTGATGGAATTAAAAAAGTTTTTACGCGATTTTTCAGGCGTTTTTTGTCATTTCTCTTGCATTTTTCATATTGTTTCATATTATTTTGTTTAAAAGGATTCGATTTAAATGCCAAAGTTGTGCGCGATACAAATATGTTCGTCCGCTTGTGCCGGAAATTCACATATTTAAATTAATCTTATGAAATTTAATTTAACTTTTGTCATGAAAAAGAAATGAGCAAACGAATTTATTTGCACTCGCAAATTATTTTAAGTTGTCAACATTAAAGCGCATGAAAACAATCAAATCAGGACGAAAGTGGTGTCCTGAATAAACGACATCCAAACAAAAAGATAGAATGGAAAAAATTGAAATAAAAACAGAAGGTATAGGCAAATTCCATAACAAGGACATACAAAACAGATTAAAAACATTGCAAGAGCTCAAAACAGAGCTCAGTTAACAGCAAATAGAAACATTTTTAATAAATTTTATTGCCTATCCTTTATGAAACGAAAGGAAAACGAACAAAAATCACTGCAGTAGCTAAAGTGAATTTTATTAAAACTACGATATTGCATAGAACGAAAAAAGGATTAAAATGGAAACGTCCATTTATGATGTATGAATACGTAACTGAGTTCCTAGAAACGGATTAGAATATTAATATTCTAATCCGACGGCACCAATGAAGTTATGTGTTTTGAACATAACTTCCTCCTTGTTAAAGAGTGAGACCCATCTAAAACCTCTGCTGATCTTTGGGTGACAGCACCCGGTGATGAATACGCAACACAAAATTTTTATTTTTATTTTTTATTTATTAATTTATAAATTATTTATTGAATTTTTCGTGTTGAAACTAACTATAAGTGAGGATAATTGAATACCAATAATTCCTCCCTCGTAAGTTTGAGTATTAATCACAGCCACTATGACACTGCCAACTTCAGTTGGTCAGAACAGCTGAAGCTGTGGGTACCTGACCCCCGTAGTACCAGATTTTCACCTCCGGTCAGGTGTCGCAAGTGCCGCGTCACTTACTATCATGTACACTCCAAGCAGTATCGGCATAGCGCCGTTATTTTAGTCCCCGTTTAGATATGCCTTACCTCGGGAATATTCTAACCCCATAACCCCTGTGTAAATTTCGCAGTATATTCAATACTTATCAATACTTCCTTAAATGCGAAGAAAACGTGACCCCAGTCTAGCCCGCTATCAAGTTGTTTTCAATAAATTGTTTTTTTTCAAATAGTAAGTGCACAAAATCTAGAAGAGGTTTGATTTCAGCAAGATGGTAGCATACCTATTCCATATTTTTTGTGTTACAATATATTCAGGTATTTTAATATGTGCAATATAGACTCAAGTCAATTAAAATAGTTCTAGAAAAATGGATCTCTAGTCCTTATTCATAAATATTGCCATAACACAAAAACTCGAACGATGACTTAAATTCTAACGACTTAAATTCTAAAGAGCTAATTTTATGTGTTAGAAAAGGGTAAGCGCCAAAAATTATGGAATTAACAACCCCGATTTTGTGAATCCTTAGAAGAGGATTTAACAATCAAAACCGGGAAAAATTTTCAACTAATAAATCAGTACAGAGCCAGTATGTGGAAAAACAGTTGGAAATGTTACACCCTTATGGCACAAAGAATCAGTAACATTAAACACTTTACTTCCTGAAGAGTGATATGGGTTCAAAAAAAACCATTGCACATAACTACAACTGGGCCGCATCCCCTTAAATTTGAATTCAACTAATCTTTTGGCGATTTCGTAGTAACTTCACAGAAACGTGGAAAACGTAGAGTTAAAAATTGCACATCAGCAACTCGTAGATTGAAAATCGGTGTGTGAGAAGACACCCCTCTTTTACCATGTTTAATATTTGCACATTTGATGTTTCAAGAATGTCACCAATATTGATATTCCTTCGATTTTCTACGATACCCGCATCATTTTTGACAAAAAAAAGCGAAAATCGAATTACAAACTCCTGAATCTACTGCAATGAATGGAAAATGAGATAAACTTAAAGGAAACAATCATGATGAACGTTTTTCATCAGATGTGAAAGACTCCAACCATGGAGTGTACTCAAATTCCATTATTTTTAGTTTACGATAATTGTGGGAAAGATACTGATGCAAGACTTAGCTTCAAGGAAATCTACGAGAGATGTAAATTTTATACTCACTTCTTGTTAGTTAAAATTTAAAAATTTAAATTTGATTATGAAGTTTATTTTCTTACGTCAAACAAGTATTGTGCCATGGAGGCCAAACAGTATTTGTAAAGAGAAGCCTACTAAATATAGACTTTATTCTAAGCTAGTCTACGCTCTAGTTTTTATGGAAATATAAGATGTACAATAGCTTAGAATAATTTGGATTTATTTGTGGTTTTTCAATTAATAATTTTAAAATTTAATTTTAATTTTCAAATTTGATTTTAATTTTAAAATTAATAAATAGTAGTCTTAAAATTAAAAATTAAATAAAAAATATTTAAAAATTTATTATTATTTGCAAAAGACACTGAAGTTTCCAGGACAGTAAAAATTAAGTTTTTTTTTGTTTCCATTTCATTTCGTAGTTGTTTTTTATGTTTTTTTTTTGTCTTCTAATTTTATTTTTCTTTATGGATCTCATTCTTTCTGCTATTGTTAAATTTTTTCATCATCAAATTTAATCCCAACGAGTCTTTTGTCGATATCTCACACCATTTGCTCTGAAAATTGTGTCCTTTCCTAAATGTGAGCACATTCACGTGCTACAAATTCTTTTATCCTATTTTAGAGTATAGAGGGATCCAAAAAAAAAAAAACAAGAAAGGATTTTATTTGCCAATTTATAATATTTTTTCACTATATTTGCTTTTGTCTATGGCGACTTTTTATGATATGATTTCATTGAAGTAATTTCTTTCAATGTTTTTACAAAATTTTTAAAAATATTTATCTATATATACAAGATATGTAGATATTTAGATATATATGTTTATAAATATTACGTTTTTGTGTAGAATTTTGTGTTTATTATTAGAGGTCAAGCGTTTTCAAATTGCTATAAAACACATTTTTATGATTCTTAGTGTTAATATTAATATATACATGAATTTGGCTCATCTTAGATTATTCTCACAGTGAAGTTATAATACCCTATACCCAACTGAGAATACTAGTGTTTAAAGAAAGAGTAAATGGATCTGTCCATCGACACATAAAACAATAGAAAACTGTTTATAGCTCTGCTCCTGGTGCCAACATTCCGGTATTTTTGTTTTTAGAAGTAGGCGCACACAACAAACAGTCTGCGTTTGACATAAGTGACGAAAAGCATAAGTGGCGGGTCTTTTTTTATTCAAATACAATTATTTTCATTCTCTTCGAAACTACTAAAATATAAGTGAGTTCAATGGAGTTATGATGTTGGAAAGAGGTGCTGTAATGCAACTAAAATGAGGAAACATATTGGACGTAAACTATTTAGCCGAACCTGTTTACTTAAGATTATAACAGATTATACCGGCAAGGATAAGGATCCTATCAGATTTATTAGCCCATTGTGATAACGTTTAAGAAACATAAAGAATTAAAATCCGTCTAAAACTTTTGGCAAAGTTTAAAATGCTTTTTAGAGACAGTTCGTGGAGTTTCCCAAGATCCTCAAAAAATGAAACCCAGCAACAAAATAGATGTGAGGCACTTGTATATTTTTTCCCCTAATCGACTATGACACTTCAACAAACCTACCACAATACTGATATCTATACGGGGTAACTCGACGAGCTGTCTGGATTTTTTCTTAAAACAGGGTAGAGAAATTTTAAACAACGTGGACATCTTATTTAAAGATGTGTAGCAGTTAGAAACTATCATGAAAGTAAATTGAACTGCATTTAAAGACTTTGAAACAATTTGACTACCTGATAGTATTTATACATTCCTATTAAATATATTATCCACTTTAAGACGGGATCTAACTTAGCAGTCACCTTCAACCTAAAAAGACATTAAAATGATCAGGAACTCAATAACAAGTATATTTTTTTAATCCTTTCAAAAAAACTTCACTGCGTACACCACTACCTATTTTATAGCCGTCAGTAAGAATAGTTATATGAAGATTTCCTGAATAGAAATAATTAAAATTAGTTGTTTTTGTTATTCATTAATAAACCGAATTTTTGTCTGCTGTTTAAGTGGACTTATATTGAAAAGATAACTTGTAATAGAAGACTATGTATATTTAAAAAAAAATTAAGAAAAAATTTCTTTATTTGGAGGCTGAAATACATAAAGTTATTATTGATTAAATTCCTTTCATGGCCGTTAGCTGACCTCCTCCTTATATCAGTAACTTTAACTTAATTTTGTCATATCTTCTGATCTTGCTAAACTTACTAAAAATGTTTAGAAATTTTTAAAAATTATTAAATGCAAAGTGTTTTACTCTTAGTCCGTTGGGCTTAAGATATTTGGCTTAACTCAGTAACATATGTGCTTATTTTGCTATTAAAAGAACAAAGTATTTTGCATCAAACCCCAAGATATATACGCATGTACTGAGTTAAGTGCTAAGTGACTTTAGTTGGTTAACTTTAAAATTTTTATTTTACGCTTTGTTAACTTGAAGTTGTCAAATTACCAGCTTTTCAAAAATCCTTAAACATGCTTTATTTATCACTTACTCGTTTTTATCTGCAAGTTATTAACTAACAAAGGTGAATAGCCAATGGCGTCACTTCACTTCACTTCCCTATACATAACTTAACTTTACATGATACACACACACACACACACACACATTCACACAATTTCCAAAAACATTTGTTGATGCCTTTCAAGCTGAGCTACGTTAAGTCACTTGCTGTTATCTAACTAACACTTAAGCTGAGCAGAGCTCAATGAAAAATATTTCGAACTGCAGTTGGTGGGTGAGTGTATGTGTGGGTATGGGTGTGGGTGTGGCAGTTGAAGCCATATATTTACATGTATTTATAAGCCAGAGCGATAAGGTATCTTGCTTAGTAAGCTGGAATGATTTTTTTGCAACCTGCGGCATTTTTGTAGTTAACAAATCCTTGTGCCCTTTTTTGTTCATAGCTTTGCTACTGTGAGTATGAGTATGTGTATGTGTATGTTGTGTATATGTTAGTTAGCTGTTTGATTTGTTTGATATGTCACACGCTTTAAAAGATACTTGCACTAACGTTTTTAGTTACAGTCGAGTACTACTCTACAATGAGATACTCGTACATGTACGTTATTGAAAGTTGATGAAAGCTATTCTGTATATATGCGTCAGTCAATACTAACACATACATATACAAACTACAAAATGGAGTGCTTGGGTGCATGTGTAAGTATATGTTGGCCTAAAATAACCCTTTTCAATTCGGAGCCATAATCTTTTCAAACATAAGTGGCCAAGCACGCAAAGTGTTTGTGTACAAAGTGTGCTAAAGCAGGACTTAAAATGAAAGACAAAAATTCTAATAAAACAATGAGGAATAAAGCATATTTTGTATATCCTGTACGGTTTATGAAGCGAGGCAAGGATTGCGGAAGGCTTTATGTAGCTGTAATAAGTGTTGCGGAAGTAAAAGGATAAAATCATGCTTACTTTAAGTTTAAACTTTTTACTGAATTTCTGAATTTTCTAAATTTTAAAAACATTATATAAATTTTAATAAAAAAAGAACAGCAAATAGTGCTAATTATATAAAATATTTTTTATCAATTAATTTAAAAACGTTTTATTGTGTCTAAACGATTCTCAAACCTCTCTATCATACAACACCATTGCAAATTGGCAATTATCAATATTCAAATCTAATTTGGTTTCGATTTCAGTAAAATAATTTTAATTTATGCGTATCCTTTTCAAAATCACACACAATTAACCTTATTAGGAAAACGTTCTGAAAAGTACGAAATTTCGCATTAACACATTGAAATGTTAAATGATATTTAAAACCCATCAATCACGTTAATTAAATAGCTCGATTCGGTTCAATAGTATTCAATAAAAAAAAAAAATGAAATAAAATAAAATAAAACCCA